>NC_142794.1:95834373-95929373 GCF_049724085.1 Artemia sp. Qi Xiang Cuo | reverse complement strand
AGCTCCCGGGGAAGGGCTGGAAGTTATGAACTTTCCCCATTCTTTATATATAGTGTTGGTTAATGGGAGGTATAAAGACGTTTCAGGAGGGATTTTTTCTGATGGGGGGTGTCTGAAGAGGGGGTTACGGGGGAGGATCCTTCCATGGAGGATGTTTCTTTGGGGGAAGGGACATTTCTATGAAGGGGGAGCCGGATTTCCAAGCATTATTTAAAAAACGATCGGAAATTAAATAAAAAAAATAGTAATGTCCAATGAAAGTAATGAGTAACATTAGAACTTAAAACGAACAGAAATTATTACGTATATAAAGGGGGTCGCCCCTTAGTTAATACCTTGCCCTTTTCGCTAAAGTTTTTTTTGTACTTTCAAAAGAGTACTTTCTATTCTAATTAGAACTTTCTATTCTAATTAACCGGCCTTTGTGATTCAGGGGTTTGTGATTAAAACGAAATTCGAACTTTAGCGTAAAGAGCAAGGTATTGACTAGGGGGCAAACTCCCTAATATACGTAATAAAACATACGAAGATAGAAGTTTGTTACGTAAGGTAATTCGTAAGTTACGTCAGATCAACGTTTCGAGAAAGCCATTTAGCCAAAAAAAGTAAAATTAATACGCAAACTTTGTTTTAATTATTCATGTACGGTGAGCCAAAATCAAAGCTGCATTAATCCAAAAACGTTCAGAAATTAAATAAAAAAAAACAAGTTTTTTTAACTGAAAGTAAGGAGTGACATTAAAACTTAAAACGAACAAAAATTATTCAGTATGTGAAAGGGGCTGTCCCCTCCTCACACCTCGCTCTTTACGCTAAAGTTTTTTATTGTTTAAAAAAATAGAGTCGTGAGAAAGTAAAACTTTAGCGTAAAGACCGAGGCGTTGAGGAGGGGACAGCCCCTTTCATATACGGAATAAAATTTTAGACAATTTCCTAATGCAACTTATACGGTGGCATTTGCTCCTTCTATTTTTACCTCACTCTCGGACCTCTTAATGTCCAAAACGTCAAATCACTTATTTTCGAAGTATTGAAAAACATTATCAATGCCCGATATGTATTTCTTAGAACTCCGAGGTAATAATTTCTTACATATTTTTGCACGGGATTCCAAAATAGAAAAAATTGAAGGTAATTGAAAAAGCTACGGATCTTTATACACTTTTTAAATATAAAACTAATTGAAGCTTATAGAGTTACAGTAGTCTATTACATCCACCATTACTGGATGGGTGCCACTCAGAGTGTATACAGAATTAATTCAGGATCAATGGGGCCTTTATTATCCTTATAGAAAATACTACTTGTAACAACTTAAGTAATAGTTGTACTACATAATTTTGGGTGGATGAGGAGATGAATTTTTGTTCAAAAATATTGAAAATCTCATTGACTTTGCCTTTTCCGGGGCTGAAGTAATTTTGATCCCCATCCTATCACAGCCTTGAATTGAGACGAATATTGACGTATTAAGAGGATTCGATACCTTAACCATTATTTTGTGAGCCGGCTGACTGTCTCAAACGCAAAGGTTTCATTAGTGAATTATCCCGGGGGACTACTTATCATTGAAACATATTAAGAATTTGCGATTTGATTGTGGAATTTGATTGAAAAGACAATGGAATTGTGTCGGCAAAGTTTTCAATCAAAGTGGGTTCCACCACAGAAAATTCAGAGCTGTCATAATGTTCCAGTGACATTTCTTTTGAGGTGCATTTTTCTAGCAGGTATACTAGAACGTTTTCGGTACAGTCCTTTCTTAAATCTTAGAAAAAAATTTCTGATCAAAAAAACAAAAGTTGTATTTCCTAATAATATAAGTTTCCCTAAAACTGAATACATCTATCTCCTGCACAAAACAATTATAGTAACAAGGCTTTTCAGATATTCCAGGGAAGTAAAAGCTAAAACCCAGTTTTCTACCGTTTACTCAAGTAATTTGTCCAAGCTATACAAGTTATGGCAAGACTACCCACTCAATTCAAACTAGTTTGGCCACACAAACTAAAAAAGTTTATACTGGACGAGATAGGCTGATTCTTTTTGGTATTGAACCCCCTTAAAGTTATCTTGCTGTATTGTATTTTGCTGTAAATCCTTGTTTGTTTAAAGCATCAAGAATAGTAAAAGTGAAACATTATTCTTAAAGTTTTTATATTTAAAATTGGAATCAAATTAATTGGAATTAGTTTAAAATTAAAACTGGAAACTTTGTCATTCAATTGTTAGTGAAAAGGCTTCTACATGTCGTCATACAGTTTCAGTACTTAGCAAGTGCCAAGCTTGAAAGTAAGGAACGTGCGTGAAAACTCCAAAGAAAATGAGCGAAAAGAAATACGTCATCATGGAGCTCTCGAAAGTGCAACGTTTCTAATTACTGTAGCAAAAAAAGCACTTCCGTTAATTGGCATGAAACTAGGTTAAAAAAGCAGAGGTTGATTCAGTAAAATTATTTAAAAATATAAATCTAAAATTTCGTTTATCAAATAGGAATTTAAGAGAAATGTATGCATCATTGAATAGTTAAAAATCTAAGCTATATTTATCTTTAAAATCATTCAATATTGGACTCTCGAAATTATTAGTTAATTGACTTATTTACATCTACTAGGAACATCTAAGAGCATTTCCGAAATATGAATTATCTATTGTTGCAATATATATTAATTCTTTGGTTGAAACTTTATTGACATATCACCTGCACCGTTATTTTTTCTGAGTGTGAATTGACACTTTTTATTAATTAATGTTCTTATTTAAAGCACAAGCATTAAATTTGACAGATAGCACAAATTCGAAAATGAAAACCTGGATTAAACGTTCAGTGTCATAAAAGCATTTATCAAAAGATAAGAACTTAACTTAAGAGTATTCCTCCAGTGTACGCTAATGACAGGAACAAGAAGTAAAGTATGACGGGATGAAAAGAATGTTTATGTTTGAATTTTCGCAAACGAAGAGCATCGTCAGATTTACTGAATCATTTCCCGTATATTTTGTTTTGTTTCACGGTTCAGTATGGCAAAACAGTCCACAGCAACTTTGAGCAAAGATTTTACCTAAATATTGATTGTTGTAATTTCCAGAAGAAAAATCATAGAAAATCATTCGAAAAATCGTATGAGCAGACTTAAGATGGGGCCAGGAGAAAGTTTCGATGTCCTTTGGTAATTCAAATAATAGATTTCAACGTGATTTCAACCTGAATCTCTAAACTATTTTAAGCAAAATGGCAACAACGCGGATCCAAGCCCTGCTACAGCCTGAAACATCTGATTTTGATCAGATGCCTGATTAGATGTCCCAAGAGTAGTGGCCAAAAATCGAACAGAAAGGAGGGGGATTTGGCTGCCCTTAAATTGCTTTTGGGTCTAAAAAGGCCAAAAAACTTCAATTTTCAGTTTCAAAGGCCTATCCCCGTTCTTGGGACGATGGAGATATTGTATTTTGATAACCTGGATTCACACAGGGTCTTTTTGTTTACTTTTAACCTTCCTCCAGTTTATGATTCAGTGTCCAATTGCCCTTCTTCAAAATTTATTGAAAGCTACCGCTTGATACCCTAAGTTGTTCTCGCTATATTGCAGATACGCCGTTTTGTCTACCCGGCAGCATGAAGTGTTTTGATTTATCTCATTTCTTAACACTACATAAAATATAATTTCTCTAGGGATCATATGATGCAAAGATGTTCTATTTAACTTTATTGGAGACATTAATTATTTAGCCTCTTTACTTTCCCCACGTTCGAAAACCAAGTTCGAATTGTCCTTGCCCTCATTTTTCATTTCACCAATAGTACCTAAAAGTTTCAAATATACCCTCAGGCCGTTGCCAAGATATTGCTAACATGTTATTTCGATTACCTGGATACACATAGTGTCTTTTGATTTACCTCCTCCCCTTAAGTCAAAGTTTGAAAACCCCTTGACTATTTACCCTTCGATACTTCCTCAATATTTCACCTTCATCCCTTAAGCCATTCACAAGATATTACAAATAATTTACAGAATTAAATGCCCGAGGTGACCCTGGTCCGCCCTGAGTTTCCAAAACTTACTCTTGGGAGAGTCTGGGAATCTTGGTCAGGGAATGTTGTTTTTTTTTCCTATTTTCACACTTTTCCCCATCCTCCGAAAAATTAATTGCTTTGTTGGCCAAGAGAACAATCTCTGGAAGTTTCGAGTTTATCATAAGCCCAGGACCAAAGGGGTACTCCTCTTCCATTATAAAATGTATATGTAAACATTGGGCGAGATAGGGAGTCTATGACCCTTGTACAAAGGACGACTGCGGTTCTGTCACCCTCAGAGATATATTTGTAGATGCTTTGGACTATTTTCAGCAAAATATCTATCTTAAGATTTATATCGGTGTTACGAGAGACGGAAGGGACATGCTCCCTTCAATCCCTTTTGACTCCTGTATATTGCAATATAATTTTCAATTTCCCATTTCAGTCGTTCATTTCCATTCCCAACCCATTGCAGATGTAGAATTTTGATGACCTGGATGAGCGTATTGTCTTTTGATTTGGCTCTACCCCATCCCCAAGTCATAATCCAGCATCCACTTTCCAAGTCCCTCAACATTCCCTGAAATTTTCAACTTATTACTCTTGGTCGTTCTTGAGACAATGGGAATACGCCACTTTGGCAACCCTGCAGCATATAGTGTTTTTTGATTTGTCTGACTATTTAAACTTGGATAAATTACAAGTCCCATAAGATCTTGTATTGCGAATTTTTGCACAAAGTGCGTTTTGTCTTGACTGTAGAATAAAATTGTTTGGCTGCTTCCCGCTTCCCCAAAACTAAAATGGAGTTGTCCTTACCCCATCCACCTCCTTTCTAATAGCCTCAACTTCATCTCCCAAACACTCCCAAGATATTACTCGTACACACATGTTATTTCGACCTAGATAGACTTAGTGTCTTTTGATTAACCCATGCCTCTTTCCAAGCTAAAAATTAAATTTCTACTTAATCTTCCCCCTCTCCGATACACCCTCAACTCTATTTCTTAAGTCACTCCCGAAATATTGTAAATCAGAGGCAACGCTGTTTAAAAAGTCATACAGAAGACTATACCATTTTCCATGTTAAAAGGAAACATAATATTTTTAATTAATTTCATTTTTACGTTCCTGGCCTCCCCCAGGCCATTGAGCGTGTCCCCAGGTGGCGATAGGGGAACGCTCTACGGATATGTAGGGTACCTCCATAGGAGGCACGGACCAAGGGGGACCTTGTCCCTGGGGGTCCATGATAAAAACTGGGGCAACCTCGCCCGGGGTCATAAATACAGGCGGAGGAGAAAGAAGGCCCCTCAAATGTTCACTCAAAAGGGCCCACTGGTTTGTCCACAAATCCTATGAGTTGCAAACCTTCTCCCAGTAATGGGTTAAATTGCATGGTGATGCAGAACACCATCGCGGGAGGATCCTCTATAGGAGGACAACTGTGGCAGGGCGTAAGATCCAGATCTATGGACAACGGCCTCTGCAAAGGGCTTCCTAGACCTTTTGGGGCGCCTGCATAGTTGAAGATATTATGATCAACTTAGGTACTACTTGTAGACTGGCGCCCCTCAACGAATTTATAGTAAAGTGAGTAACACAGCATTCGTACGGGACTCTACCTAGTGGGTAATTTTGTTGGACCGATTATGTTGTTTCGAGTACCTGCGGGCTGAAAAACCTCTTCCTAGCTAATTTATCTATTATGGGCTGCCTCCCCGTAGTAGCATAATATTTGAAGGCATGAATATATAATGAGTTGGAGGTAATAGGCTTGAGACTGTCTGTAAAGGATTTCGACTCTTGTTGATAGAAGAGCATCGCCAAGTGCTGAAAACCATGTTGTGACCAAGATATGCCCAGGATTGCAAAAAGCCTCCACAAACAACAAAAGTACGAAGAACAATAGGGAAATCTTTTTGCAAGACAGTGGAGATAATTTGAATGAATATTTCGGCCCTATGTCCAAGGGCCGTCCTCAGCAAGACAAAAATAAATGAAATAAAAAAATTCACAATAACATGCAACCAATAAAGCCAAAAATTAAAAAAATTTCAAAGCAGTCCTAGCATCCTTTCTTCAGCGAAGTTCAACCAGGACTGATAAAAAGTATGGTAAAACAAGGCGATTCAATGAGAAGAAAGAAAAATAATTTAAAAACACGTTCTTATTGCTAATCCAGCTTTTTTTGGCAGCTAACCTCAAAGGTCTTTTTGTGACCAGTTCTGTGTTAATGTCAATCGTTTTTTTGAAATATTTTGTAAGATCATTTTTAATTAAATTTGTGTATAGAGCATTTAGTGTATATTCCCCCAAGGCCCTATTTAAGAAAATATTATTATTAATCTTAAGTCTGCTTTCAATTGATTCTCAGACTACCTGCTTTTTGCCTAGGTCATTGCTAATAAGGGTGGATTCATCAAAAAGCATATTGTGGCTAAGATTTTCAAAAATATGGCTGCCTAATGGAGAATCAGATGAAACAACGGAAGTACTAGAATTTAGAGCTCTGACTATATCATCTTTATGCTGTTGTATGCGCTTTTCTAAATTCTGGTGTGTTCTACCTGCATAATATTTGCCAAAATTGCAAGGAATTTGATAGACCCCTCTTTTACGAAGAACTGGGGTTTTATCTTTACCAGAATTTAGAAAATTTATGATTCTAAAATTGTTTGTGAATACTACATACATATTATTTTTTGTGCAAATTTTTTTAAGATTTGTAGTGATTTTTGGGATGTAGGGGAGGTAAATTATGTTTAAGGGCTTGTCAGAAATATCACATGGTAAACTATCATTAATTTTACGGGACTGTCTTTTCAGTCGACAGTAAATTACAATATTGATAAATAAAATAGTATACCCATTTCCAAAAAGTATGTCCCTGATAAAAGTTTAATTCTGCTGTTATGTGGGACTCAGAACAAATGTTTAAGGCCCGATCGACGAGGGATATTACAACTGCTCTTTTAACTTGTGGGGGGTGGTTTGATTTAAAATGCAAATATCTATTATTTTGTGTTGGTTTTCTATAAATAGTAAAATTGAGTTTATCGAAGCTATGAATAACTAACGCATCTAGGAAAGGGATTTTATTTGCGATTTCGATTTCTAAAGTAAACTGTAAATTTATATTGTATGTATTAAGGTGATCTTAAAAACCCTTAAGCTCACTTCTCCCATAGTTCCAGAGTGAAATTACATCATCCATGTAACGTCCCCAAAAGATGTGTTTTAAAAAATACGAATCTACTGTCCAATTGTCAATAAGCTCCGCATAAATATTTATCTATAACCCGGAGAGAGTTGCGCCCAGTGCTAAGCAATTAACTTAATAGTAAAAACAATTACGAAATTGTAAATACATTGAATACTTGTTACAAAGTTTAACTAATATCATTAAGGTCATCACAATCTATTCCTGCTGCTGAAGCTTCTATTAAGTGATAATTTTCTTTGATTTTATTTTCTAATAACTATTCAGATACTGTGACATTAATATTTGTATACATTAAAACAATGTCAAAGCTACTTATAATTGTATTTTTCTGAGATATTTACGTTTTTGAGTTTTTCAACAAAATCTACCGAATTACATATATATGATTTTTGAGAGTAAAGCAAAGGTTTAAAGGCTGTACATAACCATTTCCCAATATTGGATGTGGGGGCTTTCGTACAAGCTACTATGGGCCTTAAAGGATATACACTAAATGCTCTATACACAAATTTAATTAAAAATGATCTGACAAAATATTTCAAAAAAACGACTGACATTAACACAGAACTGGTCACAAAAAGACCTTTGAGGTTAGCTGCCAAAAAAGCTGGATTAGCAATAAGAACGTGTTTTTAAATTATTTTTCTTTCATTTCATTGAATCGCCTTGTTTTAACACACTTTTTATCAGTCCTGGTTGAACTTCGGTGAAGTAAGGATGCTAGGACAGCTTTGAAAAATTTTTAATTTTTTGTTTTATTGGTTGCATGTTGTTGTGAGTCTTTTATCTTCTATATATTTTTGTCTTTTTCAGGACGGCCCTTGGACATAGGGACGAAATATTCATTCAAACTATATCCACTTTTTTGCAAAAATATATCCCTATTGTTCTTCGTACTTTTGTTGTTTGTTATGGAAAGGCAATGTGGTCTTCGTCACTATTTTTACAAAGCCTCCATTCATGGAGGTCCCAGGGACTTCTTGCTGTCCGGTTCTAAGACGGCTTAAGCACTTCGGTGTAGACTTGAGAAGATATGTGACCCCCGTCGTGCACTGGTATCCGGGATCCTTGCGTTTCCTGAGGCGAAAATATTTTCAATGATTTAAAGAACATGAAAATTTGAAATTGGAATATTACGACATTAAAAAATGACTATCGTATCGACATTTTGACTGACGAATTCAGACGATTCGAACTGGATTTTTTAGGAGTTTCAGAAACTCATATCCCAGGGGTAGGAAGCATGAAATTAGGTGATATAGAATTTGTTTACTCAGGCAGGAAGGATGGGGTACATAGACAGGGAGTAGGGCTCATGATGAATAAGGAAGCTGCTAAGTCTTGTTTAGGCTGGGAAGGTATTAATAATAGAGTACTAATTGCTCAATATTAAGACTAGAAAGTTCAGGGTATCAGTCATAGTAGTATACGCCCCTGTAGAACCGACTGAAGAAGATACTAGTGACTCAGATGAATTTTACTTACAGTTACAGGAGCAAATAGACAGGGTCCCAGGTAGAAATATGATGTTATTACTGGGAAATTTTAACGTCCAGGTTGATAGAAATAGGGATAGATGGTATCCCAGCCTAGGTAAATTTTGTGTAGGAAAAGAAAACAGTAATGGAGAGAGACTTTTGCAATTTTGTAGGTATAACAATCTAGTTATAACCAATACGGTGTTTGGTCATAAAATGGCTCATAAATTAACATGGTATTCACGTGATGGTAAGACAGCAAACCTTATTGGTTATGTTATAGTAAACGGAAGACTGGCAGGAGCAATACAAGATACTAGGGTATATAAGGAGTGCTGTTATTTATGTTAAAAGTAAAGATCACCATCTAGTAGTGTCAAGGGTTAATTTTAAGCTGAAATATGGGAAGGGTAACTACCTCCCGGGAAGTTATGATGTTGGAAGACTCCAGGATGAGTATTTGAGAGAAATTTTCCAGGAACAGCTGAATAATAAACTTAAGAGTTTAAAATTGGATAATGTGGAAGATGGTTGGAATAAATTTAGAAAAATAATTTGTGAAGTTGCTGAAGGTGTATTAAGGAAGAAAGCTAGAACTGCAGCTAAGAATATTAGTGAAAAAGGTTTATGTTTAATAGAAAGGAGAAAGGACTTGTAGAAGAATTATCTGAGTGATAGATCGTATAAAAACAAAGAAAATGTAAAGAAAGTGGAGAAAGCATTAAAATGTGAACTAAGAAGGTGTTAAGTGGAGAACATGGATAAAATTGCCGAGGATCTGGAAGATGCAGCTAGACGGCATAATAGTAGAATATTGTCCTGGCACGTTAACAAATTGAGAGGGAGTAGTCAATATAGACTTGGCCCAGTTAAAAATAGAAATGTGGCCGCAATTAGCGATAAGGAAAAAACTAAAGAGATATGGGCCGAACATTTTGAGAATTTGCTTAACCGAGATAGAGTTGCAGGAAAAAATATAGAGGAAAATGAAAAAGTTTGTGATACCTTGGATGTAAAGGAAGATTTGTTTGGTGAGGAGGAATTAGCAACAGTACTAAAAGGATTAAAAAATAATAAGACTCCAGGTACTGATAGGTTGGTAAAGGAGTTTATCAAATATGGTTGCTCGAAGTAAGTTACTAAAGAATATTAATAAAATATTTGATAAAGGGGAAATACCTAACGATTTTAGGAAAACATTAATGAAACCACTTTCTAAGAAAGAGGATAGCAGTGAGTGTGGTAATTATCGAGGCATTAGTCCGGTCTCTATAGGTAGTAAATTACTTAGAAATATGGTACTTTTTAGACTAAGAGATGCCGTAGACAAAGCTTTAAGAGAAGAACAGTGCGGTTTTAGAAAAGGTAGAGGATGTGTGGACCAAATTTTCACTCTTAGGCTAATAATTGAGAAGTGCCTGAGTTTTCAAACACCTTTGGTCCTCAGTTTTATAGATTATGAGCAAGCGTTTGATTCTGTTGATTAAAGTGATTAGTGCAATGTACGAGAATAACACTGCTGCGGTTAAGGTAGGAAATGAGGTTAGCAGCTGGTTTTGTATTAAATAAGGAGTTAAGCAGAGTTGTGTTCTACCCCTATTATATGGATTATTTTGATGGACTTTGTCTTAAGGAGCACAGGAAAGGCAATGTGAGACCACGGAATCAAACGGGGAGGAAAAAGACTCATGAACTTAGATTATGCTGATGATTTAAGCATCCTAGATGAAAGTGTGAGCAAAATAAATGACGTTTTAGAGGTTTTGCGAGGTCAGGGTACTAGAATTGTTTTGAGAATTGCTAGAATTGCTTAGAATTGCTAATGTTAGGAAGACTAAGTCACTAAGGCTAGGAATAAGTGAAGATAAAAAGGTGACGTTGGGTAATGAAAAGATAGATCAGGTGGGCAGCTTCACTTACCTTGGTAGTATTATTAGTAAAGATGGTGGGAGCACTGAAGATGTTAAAAGTAGAATAACCAAAGCTCAGGGTGTTTTTTCACAGTTAAAAAAAGTCTGGAAGAATAGGAAGATAAGTCTACAAGCCAAGATTAGAATATTAGAAGCTACAGTGATGACAGTGGTCAAATATGGCTCTGAAGCATGGACGCTCCGAAAAGCGGATGCTATTTAGATTTGCTAGATTAGCTATTTAGATTTGCTAGATGTTTTCCAGAGAAATTTCTTAAGGATTGTTCTGGGTACCCGGCTGACTGACCGTATTTCAAAAAATAGGCTTTACGAAAAATGTGGTTCAATACTGCTCTCTAGGGCTATAATGAAAGAAAGGTTGACGTGGCTAGGGCACGTTGTGCAGATGAAGGATGACAGATTGCCGAAGATTGTCCTTTTCCGCCAACCATGTTTTGTCCTTTTCCGCTAAACGAAAAGCAGGTCGTCCCCGTCTGGGGTGGGAGGACGTCATAAGGAAAGATTTAAAGGAAATGGGAACTTCGTGGGCGGGTGTAAAAAGGGAGGCTTTGAATAGATTGGGGTGGAGGAGGAGCATGCGTAGCAGTGCTGGCCTCAGGCGGCTTGTTACTGCGGTGAGTTGTTAGTAGTAGTAGTAGCTTAAGCCGTTGCCTATAGTAAAGGCCATACGGCTCCAATTTTTTGTTATTTATTTATTATTTTTTTCCAGAGGCACTTCATATGGAAGGGGTCGTCGTAGAAACTTCAAAGAGGGCTCATTCGATTGGAAATTGAGAGTTCTAATGCCCTTTTTAATAGTCAAAAGTAACTGGAGGGCAATTAGCCCCCCCCCCACGCCTATTATTCCTCACGACACATGCAATCGAATTTTTGGGAGAACCATTCTGTTCAATGGAGGTGATTTTATGATTGAAAATATATTTTTGGGGAGAACACTCCTCCATAACCCTAAAGGCAAGGGTTTTAAGTTATACCCTGGGGGCATATAAGGTTTTTTATACAAGACGTTGTCGTAAAACTTCAAAAAAGGCTCATTCGATTGGAAATTCAAAGGGATAGTGCCCTTTTTAAAAGTCGAAAGTGATTGAAGGACAACTAGCCCCCCCCCGCCCATCATTCCCCCAAACACATCCAATGAAAATTTTGAGATAGTCATTTTGTTTAGCGTAGTTGATTTCCAGATAGAAAACATGTTTTTGAGGAGGACAATCACCCACAACCCCCAGGGCAAGGGTTTTAAGTTATACCCTGGGGGCATATATAACTTAAAACCCTTGCCTTGAGGGTTGTGGGGCCATGCGGCTCTAATGTTTTATTATTTATTATTTTTTCCCAGAGGCACTTCATAAGGAAGGGGTCGTCATAGAAATTTCAAAGGGGGCTCATTCGATTAGAAATCGAGAGTTCTAGTGCCCTTTTTAATAGTCGAAAGTGAGTTGAGGGTACCTCGCCCCCCACCACGACATTAATTTTCCCCATTAGCACCAATCAAATTTTTGAGATAGCCATTTTGTTCAGCTTAGTGCATTTACAAATATATAATACATTTATGAGAAGGATACTCCTCCATAACCCTCGGAGTAAGGGTTATAAGTTATGCCCTGGGGGAATATAAGGTTTTTATAGAAGGTGTTGTCGTAGAAACTTCAAAACAGGCTCATTCAATGGGAAATTCAAAGGACTATCGCCCTTTTTAATAGTCGAAAGTTATTAGAGGGCAACTAGCCCCCCCCCCACGCCAATCATTTCCGCCCATACAACCAATAAAAATGTTCAATCAACCATTTTGTTCATCATAGTTAAGTTCCATATAGAAAATATATTCTTGAGGAGGAAATTCCTCCACACCATACAGAGACAGGGTTTTAAGGTATGCCCTGGGGGCATATAAGGTTTTTATAGAAGGTGTTGTCATAGAAACTTCAAAAAGGGACCATTCGATTGGAAACTCAAAGGGCTAGTGCCCTTTTTAATAGTCGAAAGTGATTGGAAGGCAACTAGCCCCCCCCCGCGCCCATCATTCCCCCAAATACATCCAGTCAAAATTTTGAGATAGCCAATTTGTTCAGCGTAGTTGATTTCCAGATAGAAAATATGTTTTTGAGGAGGACATTCCCCCACAACCCTCATACAAGGGTTTTAAGTTATGCCATGAGGGCATCTAAGGTTTTTATAGAAGGCGTTGTCGTAGAAACTTCAAAAAAGGCTCATTCGACTGGAAATTCAAAGGGCTAGTGCCCTTTTTAATAGTTGAAAGTGATTGGAGGGCAACTAGCCGCCCCCCCCCACACCCATCATTCCCCCAAACACATCCAATCAAAATTCTGAGACAGCCATTTTGTTCAGCGTAGTTGATTTCCAGATAGAGAATATGTTTTTGAGGAGGACACTCCCCTACAACTCTCAGGGCAAGAGTTTTAAGTTATGAACTGGGGGCATATAAGGTTTTAATAGAAGGTGTTGTCGTAGAAACTTCAAAAAAGGCTCATTCGATTGTATATTCAAAGGACTATTGCCCCTTTTAATAGTTGAAAGTGATTTGAGGGCAACTAACCCCCCTCTCACGCCCACTGTTCCCCCAAACACATCCAAACACATCCCATCAATATTTTGATATAACCATTTTGTTCAACGTAGTTGAAAGTTCTGGATATTATATGTTTGAGCAGGACACTCCCCCCACAGTCTTCAGGGGCAAGGGTTATAAGTTATGCCCTGGGGGCATATATGGTTCTTATGGAAGGAAAATTCGTATAAACTTCAGAGAGGGCTCATTTGATTGGAAATTGAAAGTAGTAGTTCACTTTTTAAGGGCCAAAAGATATTAGAGGGTTACCAGCTCCCCCCCAAACCCTTTTTTCCCAAATGCATCTAATAAAAATTTTTAAGGTAGCTATTTTGTTAAAAATAGCTCAAAGATTATATGAGAAAAACCTTGGTATTGACATAGTCCCACAGGGTCCGGGGTCAGGTGTTGTAGGTTACACCTTGGGGGTATATGTGGGTCTCATAGAAGGGATGCACGTGTGAACTGCAAAAAGGTCTCATTAGTTTGGAAATTGAAAGTTCTAGTTCTCTTTTTAAAAGTCAAAAGAGATTGGAGGGCACCTAGCCCCCCCCCTCCACTTCCTTTTTCCTCAAACCCATCCGATCAGAACTTTGAGAGAGCTTTTTTTCAAAATGGTTCAAAGACCATATAACGAAAACTCAGGGGCCAACACAGCCCCACAGGGCCCGAGGGCAGGTGTTGTAAGTTATGCCCTAGTGGAATATATGGTTCGTATTGAAGGGATGCTCGTAAAAAATTTAGAGATGGCTCATTTGATTGGAAATTGAAAGTTCTAATTAATTTTTTTCAAGTCAAAAGAGATTGGAGGGCAACTAGCCCCCCCCCTACGCCCATTATTTCCCAAATGCATCGAAAAAAATTTTGAGATAGGCATTAAGTTAAAAATTTCTCAAGAGTCAGATAACAAAACTCAGGTGTCGTCACAACCCGCCAGGGCCTGGGGGGCAGAAGTTGTAAGTTAGGCCCTGGGGCACATATTGTTCATATGAAAGGGATGCTCGTATAAACTTCAGAGAGGGCTCATTTGATTGGATATAGTAATTTCGAGCTCACTTTTTAATAGTCAAAATAGATCTGAGGGCAGCTCTCCCCCAACCCATCTGATGAAAATTTTGAGATAGACATCTTGTTAAAAATAGTTCAAAGGACAGATAAGAAAAAATATGGTTTCAATAGAACCCCCCAGGGCTCAGAGGCAGGCGTTCTAAGTTATGCCCTGACAGCATGTATGGTTCTTATGAAAGGGATGGTCTTATAAACTTCATAGAGGGCTCATTTGATTGGAAATTGAAAGTTCTAGTTCACATTTTAAGAGTCAAGAGATTTAAACTAGCCTCCCTCACGCTCTTTATTCCCCAAACCCGTCCCCTACAAATTTTAAGATAGCCAGTGTTTTGGAAATTATTCAAAAATTAGATAACAAAAACACCCCCCTCCCCAGAGCCCGGGGAATAGGCGTTGTAAGTGTTGTCCTGGGGCGTATATGGTTCTTATGAAAGGGATGCTCGTGTAAACTTCAGAGAGGCTCATTTGATTGGAAACTTAAAGTTTTAGTTCAATTTTTAAGAGTCAAAAGATATCCGAGGGCAACTAGCCCCCCCCCCACATACCAGTTTTTCCCCAAGCCCATCTCATAAAATTTGTATAATAGCCATTTCAGTAAAAATAGTTCAAAGGTCAGATAAGAAAAATTCCTGTGTCGACGGAACCCGCCAGGGCCCGGAGGCAGCCGTCATGATTAATGCTCTAGGGGCATATACAGTTCTTAAGGAAGGGATGCTTGTATAAACTTTGGAGAGGGCTCATTTGATTTGAAATTGAAAGTTCTTGTTCACTTTTTAAGAATCAAAAGAGATCAGAGGGAAACTAGCCTCCCCCCCTCCTCTACACCCTAAATGCATCAGATAAAAATTTTGAGATAGACATTTTGTTAAAAATAGTTCAAAATTTTGATAGCAAAAACTCCGCTGCCGACACAGCCCCCCAGGGCCCGGGGGTAGACGTTGTAAGTTATGCCCTGGGGG
The DNA here is from genome assembly GCF_049724085.1 of Artemia sp. Qi Xiang Cuo. NCBI lineage: Eukaryota > Metazoa > Arthropoda > Branchiopoda > Anostraca > Artemiidae > Artemia > Artemia sp. Qi Xiang Cuo. Next base: position 95,914,127 of record NC_142794.1, on the reverse strand, counting down.
CATACATGGTTGTTATGGAAGGGATGTTCGTATAAAATTCCTAGAGGGCTCATTTGATTGGAAATTGAAAGTTGTAATTCACTTTTTAAGAGTTAAAGTGATCGGAGGTTAGCTAGCCTCCCCCAACACTCCATTTTTTCCCAGAGGCACTTCATATAGAAGGGGTCGTCGTATAAACTTCAAAGGGTGCTCATTCGATTGGAAATTGAGAGTACTAGTGCCCTTTTTAATAGTCAAAAGTGATCAGAGGGCAACTGGCCCCCAAAGCCCTTTTCCCCCAAAGACATCTTATAAAAAATTTGAGGTAGACATTTTGTTAAAAATAGTTGAAAGATCATATAACAAAAACACCTTTACGTATGGTCATTTCGTTAAAAATAGTTCAAAGAACATATAAGAAAAACTCCTGTGTCAAGACCCCTCAGGGCCGGGGAAGGCGTTGTAAGTATTGCTCTGGGGGTATATATGGTTCTTATGGAAGGTATGCTCGGATAAACTTCAGAGAGGGTTCATTTGAATGGAAATTAAAAGTTGTAGTTCATTTTCTAAGAGTGAAAAAATATCAGAGGGCAACTAGTCCCTCCCATCCTCCACGCATTTGGGCGTATCGGATGGATAAACCCATCCAACAAAAATTTCAGGTGACCATTTTCTTAAAAATAGTTCAACCATCAGATATTAAAACTCCAGGGTTGACAAAATCCCCCAGGGCCCAGGGACAGGCGTTGTAAGTTATACTCTGGGGTTGTAAGTTATATAAGGTCTTATAGAAGGGATACTCGTACAAACTTCAGAGAGGGCTCATTTGATTAAAAATAGAAAGTTCTAGTTCACTTTTAAAGAGTCAAAAGAGACCGAAGCTTAATCTAGTTTCCCCACGTCCGTTTTCCCCAAACACATCCGATGAAAATTTTGAGATAGCAATTTTGTTAAAAATAGTTCAAACATACAGATAATAAAAACTCCGAGGTTGACAAAAACCCATTTTTTCACTTTGATATTGTTACTTTGATATCAGATCTGATACTTTGATCAATATTTGATTTTTTTAAAAATTTGATTTTGAAATAAGGTTTCTTACAACACTCGAAACTTTTTGCAATCAAAAGCGAACAAAAATTAATTTAAAAAACTTTCCGGAAAAAATGTTTTTCAATGAAAAGTAAAGGCCATTTTAAGCTACAGATCAAAATAAACAAATACCTTTTAAAATTCAAACTCAAAATGACCAGAAATTACTATTAAAGAATAAATTAAACCCAAAACGAACAAAAATTGAATAAACAATCATTGGCGCTTTACTGAAAACTATATGCGTCTTGAACAGTATTGGAAAGTATAAATAACATCAAATTGAATATTTGATGAATAAAGATATTAATTGTTGAAAGATCCATCAGTTCAAGAATTTATTTCACTGTAATTGTATTTTTGTTTTCAATACATTAAGAACTGAAAAAGAAAATATTTGTAATATAATCCGTTTTCAGTTAAGCGCCAATGACGCAGTAGGCTTTTTGTTTTTATTTACAGTTAGGAAAGGAGACAGTATCCAAACACTTGTCTGTAGGGAAACTATATTCATCTTAAACAACTTTAAAAAGAGCTAATAAATTAAACTGAATATTTTATGTATAATGATATTAATTGCTGAAAGCTCACCAGTTCAAAATTTTAGTATAATTTTAATGTTTATTTTCAATATTAAGCACAAAAGAAAACATTTGTTATAAAATTGGTTTTCAGTAAAGCACCAATGAAGCAGTAGGTTTTTGACATTTACAGTGAGAGAAGGAGGTTATACCCAAACTCTTGTTTGTGGTGATTTTTGCTCGTTTCAAGCTTGATTTGCATATTCAATTTAAGTTTCACTCATTTATAGAATCATCTCTGCACTAAAATCAATACCTTTTGCGTTTCTTCGTGTCTTGGTTACTCAATTAATTTCCGCCCGTGTGAGACTTCATTTTCGCCTCATTAGGAAAAATATTTTTTTTCGATTTAAGCTTAAGTCTATAATCAAATCTAATAATTATATGCTTTAAGATCTATTTATTCATTTATATTATTACTTGTTGTGTGTTTTTGCTATGATTGCTTACTTAATTTCTGTTCGTTTTGGGTTTCATTTACTCTTTAATAGTAATTTCTGGTCGTTTTGATTTTGAATTTTAAAAGGTATCTGTATCTGCTGAGCTTAAGTTTAAAATGACATTTACTTTTCTTTGAAAAACTTGTTTTTCGGAAAGTTTTTTTTAATTAATAATTTGAAAAGCCGGATGCACATGGCATATGTTTGCTTCGGTACGCGTGTTATTTCCAAAGTGTACTCTTATGGAACTTTGGGAATCTTAGCATGGTGAAAAATCTGTAAGAGCTGACTGGAAGTGCACCCGAACAGGATCACAAAGTGTTTGGCCCATTCCCAAGCCCCTTAAAGCTTCATCCGCCCCTCCAAAAGAAAAAAATTTCTTGTCCAATATAACGCTCACCTTCCTTCCAAGATAAAATATGTCTCACATTTCCAATTAGCGAAGACATATTCAATGACCTTTCAACTATTTATTCTTAAGCATGGTAAAACGTCCGAAACTAACTCTGTGGGTAAAAATATAAAAAAGAGATAGGTAAATCTGCTTCTTCGTATTGCAAAAATAAAGTCAAGGATTTGTCTTCTACTAAGACAAAAGACTCTTATAATAGAATAAAAGAAGTTCGTGGGAAAACCCAAAATAACATTGATTTCTGTCTATAAGAATAGCCCTTAAACACAGGTAATAATCAGGGTTGGATTTTAAGCTTTGACCCTTCTAGGCCCAAAGATTTTTACCGCTCTGTTTTTGCGACATTTTCGGGAAACCCCCGAAAATTTGGGGATAGTGGGAGCACTGTGCAGAACGCAACTGAAGAGCCAAAAGTCATGAGAGAGAGGGTTGATACCGAACTCTCAGCTGCCATTCTTAGGAGACATCTCACAGTTTATAAGTGGTCACGGAATTCCTGTGTTGTTTTAAAATCACTTTTCTGTGAATAGGCAGTGCGGCGTGGGAGTGCACCTAGCACCTCGACTATAAATCACATCAGTCCAGTTTTTTACAAAAAAAAATTCACTCAGTGATAATTTATTGCGCCCCCTGGCATTGTACGCCCCTAGAGCGAGGCCAAGTGGTTCTATTGGTAAATCCTGGCATGCTAATAAGCTGAACAAAATCTTTCCTTTCAGAGTTTAAAGCCTTTAGACCAGTGGCGTAATTTTGTCAAAAAGTGAAAATGGCAGTGAAAATTCAAAAAGGAGCCATATAGTACCATGAATGCAAAAGTATACTAAAGAAAACTGATCTGTTTCTGTGGATGCTTGAATTATGTAGGCCTATCTTAGTTTTGAAAAGATTTTTGAACATACTAAATATCACCCGGGGGAGCAAGCGGGAGTCTGAGGGGGGGGGCAGTTGCCCCTCCGTGCCTTATTTGGAAATTGTGCCCCTGTTTTAGACATCTCTTATAATTTTAATATTTTTGAATTTCACCATTAGTCATGGAGAGAAAAATTAAGCACATAAAAAGGGCAGTATTTCACCGGTGGACATTCCGATTGAGCTAACTAAAGCATTCACTGACATTGCTTCAAAACCTCTGTCCTTACTTTTTAATTAAATTACCTCAAATGGTATGTTCCTAATATGCCCGTTTTCAGACTTTGTTTAATCCGGTGTAAAGAAAGACAACAACTACGGTATGTTTAGAAATTTATACATAACAGATTGAGTTATTTTTATGGAAATCAAAATAAATAATTGACAGTCTTTTCACGGAGCACATTTTTTCAAGAGGCCTTTTTAGTTTTCACTCACTAAGGGGGACTGGAAGCATTTTGGATTCATCTTGTATGAATCCTTCATTTAGACCATCAACATTATAATATTACCATTTTTATGCTTCTCAGTCTTTTCACTCTAGAAATGGCTCGAAAAAATGCCAGTCTTGGTATTATTCGGCAATTTACGATGAAACCATTAAGACAAAATTGCAAGAGGTACGCAGATTGAGGAAGTAACTTTTAAATGGACCATTAAACATTTATGTGCAATCCTACATTAGCCTGCTAGCTGGGGAAGAAATAAAAATTAAAATAAATCAAAAGACGTTAAAAATAAATAAAAAAACGCTATTGTCCTTAATTGTCAAGATAGACTGACAGCTTCCAGTGGATGTTTTATACCATGAAAATCACATTAACAATCTTATAAATCGTATTTTTTGGCATTTGAATCCTTTTTCAGCAAACCGTTTTTGTGGCACAAACTGGCAGAGACCACCATTTTGCCGAGGCACAGTTTCTTTAGCTATTGAAAAATGGCTATATATATCGGGATTTCCATTCAAATGAACCCTCTCTCACTATATTTTCTCAACATATATTTTAAAATCACTTGTTCGATGGGATTACCCCTGGTGGAAAAAAATATGAAAAAAAAGACCCATTAGGGTTACTCAAGCAAAAACAAGTAATTTTCCTTGTTGCTTGAGGGGGGGGGGAGATTATTAGTAGTTTTCAAGCATTCCAATTCCAATTGCGCACTTTTTATTTCAATTCACCATCGTTTCCCAGGGGTGTCAAGCCCTTTTCGTAAATCCAAATTAAATTTTACTGTTCAAACTAACTTAAACACTAGTCACTATTCTAAAATCAGTTTCACCTGACAATTTTTCATCACTAGATGGTTTTTTTAATGCGTTTTTTTGGCTTTAGTTCACTATGTGCTGCGGTTTGCTCTTTACCAGGTTCAGCTGTGGCTACAATCATGATATGCTTCCCTTGGCTAATGTTTATATTAGTGTAGTTGAGATTTCTTATTTATTTATATATTTTTATTGCTATTGTTAGTGATCAATAGAACAGGGCTGAAATTGATTTGTTCATTTCAGAAAAGAGGGGAAATATGCATGTGCACCATGAACTGTTATATCCTAAAGCGCTAGGTTCAGTGGCGTACTTTGTAAAAATCCTTGGGGGGGGGGAGTTGGTAAAGTTGGAGCCAATTTTCCCAAATCAAGAAAAATGGCATTGAAAACAGAAAAATGAGCCATACAGTACCATAAAGGTAAAGATATACTAATGAAAACTGACCCATTTCTATGTATGCTTGAATTGTGCAGGCTTATCTTAGTTTTGGCAATATTTTTGAAGAAACTAAATTTCAGCTTGTGGGAGGGCAAATTGTGACTTGGGGGCGCACGGGGATCTGGGGCAGTGGTGCTTCAAACTGGGGTCTGCGGGGAAGTTGCCACTCTCTGCCCCACAAATAATTACGCCCCTGACTAAGTTACAACCGGTACTAATCAATAGCACAAATTTTGTTAGTTTGTTATACATTGTGTTACAATATGTCTCAAATGTGGCTTTTGGAAGTCAATGACCGAGAAAATCAGACAAAATTATGTGAATATCATGCCAAGGCCTTGTCATTAAAACATAGCTTTGCGTGATTTGAGACCTTCAGACTCGATGGAAGCGCAAAAACTTTCTCTATTGAAGTGAAGGGGGTTTTGCTGGATTGCCATGAAAAATCGACGAAATTGAGAGCAGAAAGAATAAAGTTTTGGTCTCCATACCATCAAACACGGATACGTAGTTGCCTCAAAGGGTAACCGGAAAGAAATTTTCATGGAGAAATATAACTAAACAATCCTTGTAAACCAGATTTCTGCACGGACTTTACTTTTTAAAAATCATATAAGTTGAGGGTAGATAACAGGTATACAAGGGAGGCATCATCAGAAACATTGAGCGAGGATCAATGGTACATTTATGTTTTAAAAGACATGCACAAAGGCGTATTTAAAATTTTGTTCGGGAGGGAAGGGTGTTTTTTTTGGTGGGAGGACTGGGAAATTTTTTTAAAAGCATCAAAATTTGTTAATTTGCATGTTTATTACGTTTTAACGATTCGGATAATTTTTTTTGAGAAAGGGTAGGGATTTCAAACCCCATTCCCCCCAGATACGACCTTGAACTTGTAGTTCTATCTGAAGACGCATGTAAAAGCTAACAAATTATACAAAACTTTTGACACTTAGAATTTCGACACTCCCTGTAGCAAGTACGTGATAAACGCTAGCTAGGAATATTAGCACTGCCCGTAGGAAGTGGGTGATCCATTTTTTTTAAATATGTAAAGCAAAGCGAGATATCTAGCTCTAGGTGTCTTTGACAAAATCCCTAAGCTAAATTATAGGGTATATACTTGACTGTTGCTTGCTAATTAGTTTCGGTAATGTTCTAAAATCTGGGAAACACGCGAGAATGCGACTCGAGAAAAGCAAAGATCAGAAAGCCATTATCCGGTAATATCCTATCCGACGCTGTATAACAAGGGGTTTCTCACTCCGGGAGCTATATTTAAACTTTAGTTGCTTTGGGCTTAGGGGCGAAAAAGGTACCTAGGTTAGGTTACGTATTTAATTTATGCTATGCTTCATCCCCATCCCTCCTGATGTGTAAATATATAGCCAAAATTTGTTTCTAACTATTATATTTTTATCCTATTTTGTTTTATATCACTAGCATTAACCGAACTTCACTTCTTACTTGTTTCCCAGATTTTAGAACAGTATTTTAATTTCATTTGGGGAGGTGAAATGTAAAAAATAAAGTAACTTAAAGAAGATACCACATTTATTTCATTTACCTCACTCAATACTTATTTTTGGTCTTCTCGGAGCCTCTACTGACTCAGGCTACCTTTTGATTCCTTTGACGAAAGACAAGAAAGCAAAAGAAATTTGAGTACTGAACAAAAAGACAAAACACCTTGGTGAGGGTAGTATCCCCTCCGGTACTTCTGCAACATGCCCTCCCTTTTCCATTGAATTTCGACAACATACCCTCTGACGTCACGCGACACACCTGTTTCTAGGCAACATTCCCGTCCTTGGCAAGAGTTTAAAGGTTAGGTCAGGTAGCACACAAACCCTCTTGCCTGTTACTGGGCAAAATCTTGTCTAGACATGCTCCCAGGTGGTTGAAACTATTGATCACGGATCTTCTTTCTGGAAGTGGGACAGTCAACATGGCTCCTTATACATTATTGAAAATTAAAAGTGTTGATGAAACGGGACCTAGAGCGCCTAAGGTGGCGGTAGAAATTACAAGCGGTTCTCGACCAACCTTAGAATTGAACACGATGTATAATGAATATGTTATAACATTAAGCAAATTCAAGTCAGAAGAACAATTGTGCTTCGCGGCTAAGGTGAATATAGCCAACTATAATATGGATTAAATGCGCTGGCAAAATATATTGAAGAGAAGAATTTATAGAAAACAGTCTGTACTTGACATTGAGAGTGTTAAAATAGATAGATTTGAAAAACAGAAAATCATGCGTAATCTAGTAAAATTGGAAAAGTGGTTAGTTTCAGATGATGACTTTCTGGATCTATCTCTTCAAAGGAAGATATTTTCTGGAGAAATGATTAACGATATAATGGGAACCGATTCCCCTTCATTGGACTATTGTATGAAACTTTGGCGTCGTGATCCCCAGGCTTTTACTCAATTTATAGATATATTGATTGAGACAAAACAAAATGATATTGCGGTTTCGCTTTTGATCACTACATAGACAGCCATTTTGTAGCGCTCCTAGGAGACATTTTTCTTGTTTGAGAGTCAGTTTATTTTTGGAAGTGAGAGTGTCAACATCGAAAAAATATTTTACACAGGCCCATTATGCTTGTATACTTTGGTCAGCTGGTCATCCTGTGAGAATTGAACTTTTGCTAATGAGTATAATGAAAAGTGTAAATTGTGTAATCCATGTAAACTGCATAGAGGATATGCAGTGTAAATTAAAGACTGTAAATTTTGTCTTGAAGAGACTTGTGACTCTCATCATGGAGGATTCTTATGCTCTAATTGTCACTATATAAATGTGATCAATGGGAAAATACTTATCCTGGTCTGATTGCGAAAATCCCTAAACGTGTGTTCAGTTTATTTTTAAGAGACTAGTATCGTCGTGGCTTGAAATTGTTTTGGGAGGAAGAACAGGGTCTACGCTTCAATTGCTGGAATAATAAAAGAGTCCTGTTTTTACGACATCGCTGTGAAGATACTGGGTTCTTTGATTATAAGCCTACAGACTTTTATTTGGCTGTTACAGAAATTAATTTGGCGTTTGAGAATTTTGTGTGCGACAATGCTTCAAATAAGTATATTGAACCACATGAGTATTATCATATGAATCATAGTAGTATTCTTGACTTTGCAAAGAGATTTAATAAAAATGAAGTTACCCTATATTGTAGAAAATGTGACCCTGACTTTGCAGGTCAAGACGAATACAAGTGGAATCTCGACGAGCTACCACCACTTATCGTTCCTTATGATTACCTATATGTAGAAGAAGAAATCTAAAAGACACGGTGTTTTCTACAGAATTTTATTAATAAACAAATTTACATTCATTTTTAAAGTATTTCACTTTTAGGGCACCGAAATTTATATTACAGACGTCAGAAAGAGCATTTTCAACTAGAAAGTCGTTCAATCGAGGATCGTCACCATAAATCTCGAAGCATTCCATGTAGGTATGTCCACGACTTCGAAAAAAAAATAACAGGGCATGAAAAACACAGCTTTTCGTTGAAAGATCTTGTACCCGTTTCCGATTTTGAATAATAGATTTTCCGCTCTGTTCAAGAAAATTTTTAATATGAGGTGTGTATAATGTATACGGCAAGTCAAGCGGATAAAAAAAATTCTATATTGCTTCTTGTTTGAAAGATACATAACCAATGCCCCGTCTTTAAACTCAATGGGCTGCTATTAACAATAAGTAGGGTATTATTAACATGTTGAATATACTCTAGGAAATGTGAAGGTATACAATTAGATTTATATTTCAACATGTAGGGGTCCATGTTAAATACATCAATTATTTGTTCCGCGTTCATGGTGCCAAGTCTAATAAAACACTGCCGTCAGGAGTAATTCCCCAATAAGTTTCAAATTAATTTAGCGAGTATATGCAATGCTTTCCTCCAATGGCTTAGCAAAGGTACACTCTATCCGCAGATTTCCCGTCCGGACAATACTCAAATCTTAAGTACCAGACAAATCTAATACAATAATGCCATGTGTTTTCGCAAACGTTTCTTCATTTTCAAATAATTGAGAATCTTGACCAAGAGATTACATTGTCAGTTCATAAACGGTCCTGTAGGATTTATCAAAGGATAAGTTGTAGAGCCGGATTCCATTTACTTTACATATAAGCGATGAAAGCCCCAATAATTCAAATTTATGCGGGAAATATGTCCTGAATCCAACAGAGCTAACACTTTTTACAAAAGCCAATGCTAATTTTGAAGGAATTTCGCCATTTATAAATAACGTATTGGTGTAGGTACGCGTACCTGTAGCAATATGACGCTGATTTGTGATTGTGTGAGGCATGAGCAATTTGGTATTGTTACCACTGGCTCTAAATTTTTCCATTGCTAAAGCCACAGAACTCATAACTTGTTTTTTTCGTACATGAAGTATTGCCAACTTGAGAGATACTGTTACATCGTAGCAGCGTCCAGTACTTTTCTTATAATATAATTGGACGGCGCGAGTTGTAGTTTTATACCAGTCTTTACATTAGGAGGCAACCATTGAAGTATATTAAATATCTCATGATTTAGTTTCCCAACTAAATGCAAATCTTTAGTTTTCGCCTCTCTAAGAATATTGGTAGTATCAGTATTTGTTTTGTATTAATATCCAATAGTCATACCCCTCAACTGCTTATAGGACATTGGTGTCATCAACATGAATTGTATATAGCTTGCATAATTTGAAAGATTATTGCTCGTGTTCACCAATGTTCCATTTATGTAGCCACTTATTTGTCGAAACAAATTATGTAGTACACAATTTTCGTAGGATAACCCCTCGGCGGCACTTGGTTTTTCATTGTTCTATTTTTTAAAATGACATTTAAATCTATAGATGTCAAATTCAAATTGATAAAGTAGTCTTCATTGGAATAAATTTGAAAATGGACATTTTTAGAGAATGGTTGTTGCGGTTAAAGTTGTTCATAGTATCCATGTTTTACACTGACATCTTCATTTTCCGCGTTGAAAGTATTTAGAGATGAGGTGACTGAAGGGTGAGAATCTCTATGTGGTAGATGGGCCATCTTAGGAAAATAAATCCTTTTTGAATCTTTTTACTTTCTTTGATGCTTTACGCTTCCCGGCTGTCTCGAGACTAATGAGTGATGAGGTCTTTCTCCTCCTTTTTAAATCCTTTCCCCGTTGTTTCAATGGCTCGTCAAGGGATTGTGTGCTTGAACTGGGATTTTGCGAAACACTTTCTTGAATATCTTTCCCAGAGCCCCAATCATGTAATGTAGAGGACACAAATTCCGCTGAAACCGGTGCAATATATTTTCTAGTCATGGGTAGTACACAGCGAAAAAGCATAGCAAAACAACTGTACCCGGACATTGACGATCGATCCCTATAATAGTCAATTCCATGTCCCAACTGGTGTGGTCGAAGAGTATTAACATAGGAATCAATATTAGGACATGCAAACTGAGTTATATTTGCCATTTCCCTGAATGGGTCGTAAATGACATGTTATCACAGCCAAACCTTTTTGATATTGCGAGAGGATCACCCAATTCACTTCTTAATGTTAACTGACAGAGCTCGAATTTCGAAGTATTGACTGGAATACATTGAAGGTGCTGTATATTGTAGTGGTGAATAAGGTCATTAGAGGTTTTCTGTCCGAGAACACGTAGGAGGGGAATATTGGTTTTACCGACTCTTGATCGCTCGACAAAGGATGCATAAAGAAATATAAAATTGTTCGAAGAGAAAGCGGGCAGATACTCTGCAAAAATGACACGATTCATGCCACTAAAGTTTGCTGCACTTTTACCCTTGATTACATTATGTTTAATATCAAGCACTTCACTCAGATTATCATTAAGAATAAGCTTTTCATTGTCGATGGGCGAACTAATGTAGATTTTCCCCTCTTCCTTTGAAAATTGAATTGAAAGGCACCATTTTTACGAGCGGAAATTTTTGTTGATTGCGCGACACAATTCGTTGTTACTCCCAAACTTCTTATATGATAATATGGCAAAGGGGTACTCAAATGAATTCATATTCAATCACATATTGATCGTCAACAATTTGACAATCATGGGGTCTAATTTTTATCTAATATGTACGATCTTTTCTTAGGATTTCATATCTGTTTTTAAGAATACAATCTACAGGAACCACTTCATACATTCCCTCAAATTTAATGGCAGGGGAAAGTTTTGTCCAAAAATCGCTCGTTTTGTTCAAATCGTCATATAGAAGATCACAAACATTGGACATGAATGTCACATAAAAACGTTCAGACATTATGAACGTCTTCAGCGGGTATCCACGAATCAAAATCAGAGTTTTATTCTGCCCAGCAAACATGCAACTGTGGCTTAACCTGGCGTGTACTAGTCTTTAATACCTTTTCAATTTGATAGATTCCAGTGTTTTTAGCTTTTTGTAATGCATAATCATAAAATCCACCAAAAATATTTTCATCTTCTATATCACGAACAAGATACTTTATAGGTTTAGTATCAAGGAATTTTGAAAAGTTCAGCGGACCACACGTAATTTCCCTTTCCAAAGATATTTCTTGTACGATTGATTCGAACAGTATTACCAACATTAAATTTTTCTTTTCTGTTTTTTCATTAGAATATTGTTGAAGGCAATGTATACTCTCACCATAATGAACTTCCTGAGGGCTAATATTGAACAAGGATCGATGAGGATGTTGGTCATATATTTCCAAAATTTATCTAAATAATAAATAAATGCAGCCGTATTTTCAATGTACAATATCTTGAAATTAAAAATCGAATAGTTCTTATTAAACGTTCAGCCAATGCGGCCTTTATAGGACTATGACTATGAAAGGGTATTGTATTATATTTTAATAAAATTTTGTTTACATAGGGATTAAAAAATTTATTTCCACGGTCTGTTTGAATTTTTTTTTATATGAATCTTGTTCAAAGATGGATTCAAGGGCTTTAGCAACTTCATTGCTTCTCTTTGACTGCAATAGAACTGCAAAGGCAGATCGCCTAAAAAAACCTATTTTAAGTAAAATAAACTTGTAGGGCTTGTTATGACACCTTTGAATAACGTTTAGAGTCAAAGGATCTGTTTGTAATATATGTTGAGGGTAAAAGGCTTTAGTTTTTCGATAGTGATTACCATAAACCCTATGATTTCGATGAAGAGTAAGACTGGATTTCTTTCGCAAATACTCTTTTGATAGCTTCTTTTTAATTCCGGTAACCTCTGCATTCGTCCACAGGTTACTTCGTGGGCGGGTGTAAAAAGGGAGGCTTTGAATAGATTGGGGTGGAGGAGGAGCGTGCGTAGCTGTGTTGGCCTCATGCGGCTTGATGCTGCGGTGAGTTGTTAGTAGTAGTAGTAGTAGTAGTAGTAACCTATGCAAGTGTAGCTGGAGAACTTAAACTTCCTGGTTCTCCAATATATTCATAAACACCTTTCAAAATTCGATCCATTTTGATCGTAACCGTCCGCTACCTTTTTGTATACTACTAGGCGAATCAATATGTCTTCGCTTTAGTCTAGTTACCAGTGTCAAATAATCACTAGGAGCGCTTTCCAAGAAAGATTTAAAATCATCTTCTACCTTTAATGGACTATGTTCTTTTAGTTACTTTAGAATTTGCTTATTATCGATAAGACTTTTTGGAAGATTTGACAACTTTAAAAATTATATTCAATGCCTGTCAAAGGATTCAACTCTTTTACGATTTGCAATCAGATCCGATAAGAAATTAATTAAATTGTAGGCTTGCCCTGGATTATAACTTCATTCTTTTTCTCATCAATTTGTTCATTTTCAGTGAGATATGTCAAGAGTCTTATACCTTGTTCACGATAGGATGGAGGCATCAAGTCTACAACACTTTTTAATAAATCTCCCTTTTTTGGTGTTTAAAAGTTATCATAAGGTTGATCAAAGACATTGACTTTAAGTGGTTTTTCACGATAAGGTTTATGTTTGTTGACACGACGAAAATTTTGAAGCAAAATTAATTTTTCATCATCAGTAATTGTTTCATTGTTAAGAAATTATCTTCAAAGTGCTCTTTCGGTGAAAGAGCGAGATCAATTGGTGTCAATCTATAGGGTTTAGCCATTTCTAGAGAATAGTCTTTACAATTCTGGCAATTATCGGTAGTAACACTGAAAAGAAATTACCACCCGCTTGAACAAGATCCTTTTCTTTTACAGTTTGTTTTCTTTTTGCAAGCTGGAGTACGTACAAGTGATCAGTCTTGCCTTGTTTTAACACGATCTGACAGTTGAACTTTACCCTCCGTTAAATTTAAACCAAGTTATGACAAGAGATTAATAAATTTCTTGTCAACACCATGCTTGAGAATTGCTTTTCTAAGTCGGGGTTTTGAATTGGCTAGCACGGAAAATAAATGTCGGTTTTCATGTAGCTTCTTCAATGTCATGATTCCGACTAATGACCTTTTTACTATTCACAGGTAGATATATAGTAATTTCATTATCAAAAACATCATTGACTACATGCAATTCTTCGGACTTGTTTTGATTCAGGAACAATAACATGTAACCATAAGGTTAATTAGTTGCTTGATTGTATACGGAAAGTAAAAGTTTAGGTTCGCCAGGATAAATTTGTTTATTGAGAGTTTAATCTGATGAAAAAAATTATAGAGAACAATAGTTACAGAAATTTTTTTGAGATGAGACCGGACAGTCAACAATTGTAACATTTCCTGCGACAATTCTTCAATAGATTCAGCTAAATTGTCAATAATTAACCACTAATTTGGTGCAATACTAGTAAAGTCGTCAAGTTCTTGTATAAATTTTATGCTTGGATCAATCTTCATTACTTATTCATAAGATTCTTGCCATATATTATAGCAATAATAGATATTTTTGGCTTCTTAAAAACAATTTATCACGGTTTTGAATGATCTTCGTTTAAAGTGTCGTTTTACCAGACATGGACGGCCTGCAAAGAAACGATCTGAAGGGTGTTTTAAATTCATACATACTCTTTCAGTTTCTAACCTCAATCTGTTGAATAAATATTCAAAGGAAATAGAATGCATGGTTTCTTTAATTTACACAAAAATACAAACATTTAAAAAAATATATATAAAATATTAAAAAAATAAACACTTTATCACGACCGGAGGGTGACCAACGATAACGGCGGCCGAGCCGGCACATGTAGTGGCCAGCATCCAAGCCAGTGGCAAGATAAATTAAACACTTGAAAATTACCGCTTTTCGCAATCAAATTTAATAAAAATTAGGCAGTGCCGAGCATGAGACGAAAAAATGACTTGTTATAAAGAGGCAGTGTTCAGTTTTGGACGGAAACGGCCCCCCTCCCCCCAAAAGACGGCCCCTCCTCTACCACAACTATTGAGCTTTCTCCAGACCGAGTTGCTTTCTATAATCTACACATTCAACTCGATCTGAAGTAAGATAATGGCCACGTGGTAGTACTCTCACACCAACCGCGACTGCACAGTCTTTGTCCAATAGGGTGGACATGGCATTTTTATCGAACCGAACAGTATAGTTTTGTATTTTTAAGAGCAAATGACCATGACACTCGTTCTTTCAACTAAATTTTGTTCTATACAGTTCCTATGAACACACATTTGGAAATTTTCCTTTACATAGTATGATGACATCTCTTTACAGAGTTTTTTGGTTGTTCATTGTGCGTTTCCACACAGTACACCTTCGGACCGGGAAATACACCTTGCGATACCAAATCACTTCCCGTTTTTGATTTCAATTTTGACAACTGATTTGGGGCCTGGCGTTTCACCTGCTCTAGATAGCGGGTCTCATCCCAGTCTGTGTAATCCATCTGAAAGCTAATGTACTCTCCATTTTCTAAATCTTCCAATAAATTATTAGTTTTAACTTTTAACAATAATGAATCTGTATCCCCATAAAATAAATGAACTTGTCCCTCCCTCGGCCATAGGCACTTAAATACATTGTAATAAAAATTCAACATGAGTTTTCTTTAAATTTCTAAAGAGGCACTGCCAGCGGCAATGTTTTTATTTAAAACTACATTTCTTTTTTTCTATGTAAAAGGACCATATTGGAGTCTATGATCATGAATGATGGGTAGTTTGGATCCGCAATCATTCTGGCACGTTCTTTTCTGTCGGTCACAACCTCACAACAATTCCTGTTTCGCACACTCTCAAACATCTTACCAAAAGCTGAATTTAAAATGAGTTTAAAGATCTCTTTTTTGAACTTTGTTTTCGCTTGAGAGCATTTGTTGACGAAAATGTCAACAGACGTCTTCATGTAAGGTTTTTGATCGAATTGGAAGGCTCTATGAGTCCTTGTGACATTGAAACCGTTGGTAAGCAGCCACCAAAAAAGAACGTGGTGTACAACAATATTCCGTTTCGGCTCCAGGTCGGCAATAAGCTTTTGTTTTGAAGGTGTCCAATGCATGCCTTTATTCTCTACTAATGATAAATTGTAGGGACTCCAAGAGTCCCTATGTACCAGTCTATTGATGCACGGAAAAACAAAGTCTTTTACCGAGTCATGAAGTTCTAGAGGAATTTCACCATCAATTTCGATAAACCATCCTTGTGGTCTATTTTCCTCAACAGTGTGAACACTGAGGATATCTGGAGCAGAAGGATTGTCAAGCCATTGGTAATTCCCACACGGCAAATAAAAGTGAGACATTGCCGACAGATAAAGGGAATTCATATCCAAGAAAATGGCATCCGACTTTTCACCGGTGCGTTGTCCAGTCGGGTCGGTTTCAAGGATATGATCCCCATAAAAAACATGCCCTCCCCGCATTGATCTTTCTACAAAAAGGTCCTGATCCACGTCGGCGATCAGACCTATTTTCACTTCATTGATTTTAAGAGTTAAATCCATCACCAAATGAGGAGTGGAAAAATAATAACCCCAATCCAACCCGAAATCTCAATAAATTTTGTCTGTGTTTTTAGAGACAATATCCAACAACGTCAATACATCACTTGCCAGGTACATTTTACAATAATCCCACCCATTTTTTACACCCTCCCTCTGCTCAAACCCTCTTGGAAAATTTGTAATCGGCAGTGCTGCATTGACGATCGCGAAGTGAATCATAAAACTGCGATGGGTGGTAATTTTTCCTCACTTAGCTTCGAGGCGGAGCTGTAGTACTCGTAAGGGTATATGCCCTTACACGTTAATAAATCATACAGTTCTTCATCTGGAAAGTGCTGTTTGAGGAGGGGGAAACTATTAAAATCATCTCTTTTCTGTACTTGCATCAATTGAATTAGTGATTTGGGGAAGAAACTAAAGGAATCTAGGAAACAGATTTTATTCAAGCACACTTTACCATTATCAATTGCTTGCCATTTATATTCTTAGACTAGACATTTCTCAGATGATTTTGGTATAATGTTAAAAGAGAATACACCACCAACCAACGCGCCACCTACAAACTTGTCCTTCTGAAGACTTAACAGCGTTGGTAATATAAATTACAAACCGGGGCTGGAATTGTCCATGTAAAATGGTAAAAAGTATTGCTGCCTAACATTTAAATTACACGATTTGTGCGCGACCCCCCGAAAGTTACTTCCCCTTGAAGAAATCTCTTGGCATAAATGATCATGGTCCCGGGTTTTCGCATCCCCCTCATTTTTTTCTTGCAAACCGAACTAATATCTTGATTTTTAATTGACAACTCGTCTTCTGGTGATAGATTCATTGGATAGTGCGTATGGCACAGCCGTGAAATTGCCTCATTTGCTGTTTTAATTAGAGCAACCATAGCTGTGCCAACACAATCTTCTCCACCCAACGTCTTACAAAAATCTAGCAATTGCATGGTATTACTTGAATCTCTCCACACGTGCGCAATAGAGATCGCCAGAGATTGACGAAATCAATTCGTCGGAGGCCTCCTCTATCGCTGCAGGTCCTCCAATATATTGTGCTCTGAGTTGGTCAATTTCGGCCTAAAACAAAGGAAAAAATTGGCTATAAAAACAAACGTCGCCAGGGTCTTCCAGCTCTCACGCCCGCAACACTACTTCTGCCTTTAATGCTTAATTAAAGGGTAAAATGAATTAACAAAATTGACCTAGAAAAGAGTCTTACTTTGGGAAGGCACAGATGACCCCAAGACTCGCAAGTAGGCGCTGGAAAAATTAAAAAAAGAGCCTTATTTCTAAGTACTTTAAAACTTGGGGTAAACTTTACAATTCTAGCAAAATCCATACATATAAAAGTTTCCTTACAACGCGTAAACAATGGTAAAAACTGGCTTATTTCTGAGGGGGCGGTGAAATTTAAAACTAGGGATCTGGAAAGGTAAGAGTATCCACTTAAACATTAAAACAAACTAGGGATAACCTCTTTAACGTCTCTGACAGGATTTTACTATGTTGAAAATTCCCTTCAAGGGCTTAAAGAGGCGTGGAAAATGTCTTTACTAGGCAGAAAATATACGGTAGGAAAACAGTGAAAAGAAAGGCCTAAAAAAAGTTGAAAAAACAGTTTTATTTCTTAGTCTTTAAAACAAGGGGAAAACTAATGATAAAAAAGAATAAAAACTCCTCCAAGGCCTGAAGAGGCTCTCTGACAGGTAAAAAAAATATCATTATTAAGTAAAAAAAATGGCGTAAAATGCCTTTACTGGGCAGAGCACATAAGGCGATAGGAAAGATTAGAAAAGAGCGGTTTCTTTGACAAGTATAAAAGACATTATTAGAGTTAAATGGTGAAAAACAAGCTTATTTCCGAGGGGCAGTGAAATTTAAAACTAGGAAGGAGCTGAAAAGGTTAGAGTAGACACTTAAACATTAGAATAAGATAGAGTAGAAAAGCTCTGTAGTTCCTCTGACACGCTTTGATTAGGTTGAAAAATAGTGAAAATAAAAAATAAAAATTCTTACATCTCCCAATTCTATCAATGTATGACCCGGGACTTGTGCAGGCAACGCGTGTTGGAGGGTGACGAAAACGTCATGACCTTGCGTATGTGGTACAGCTCTTGAAGGCCCCGGCAACGCTTGACAGAGGGTGACAACACAATCTTGTGCAGCTGTGGAATTATGAGCAGTCGCCCACTCTCTCTTTAATTTTCTTCCATGCTGCATTGGAGCCTGCGCGGATGGGACTTGGGCAGGCAGCGTGGCAGATCAATGATGTAGAACTGCTGCAGGCAGCACTTGTCTGGGAGGCAGTTTCCTGGAAGGATCTGGCTTCTCCTGATTGGGAGCCAAGGGTATCACAGACGGTGCACTGGAAGGGTCTGGCTTCTCCTGGTGGGGAGCCAAGGGTTGCACGGGCAGTGTCCGTCCAGAAGGAGGAACATATCTGATCACCGATGCCCTTACTGGGGTCACTTCACTCACTCCTTTTCGCTTGTTTGGAGGAGCAAGGGATGGGAAATTCTGAAAAAAAGAGAAAATTAGTATACAATATTGACTCCCTGTTAAAGAAGAAAATAAATTCGTGAAAGTATCATTTTTATGAAAGCCTCTCAAACTATTAATCATCTAAAGAGCAGATAAAACCCATGAATTTCAAAATACGAGCATTTAATCAGATCCATCCCTCTCATTTCCGGGAAGGTAAAACTTGAAAGCCATAGTTTTGCTATAAAACCCGCTTAAGGTATCGTCTAGGGCGCGGATAGAACCTCGCTGCCAAATGGTGTAATATCAACTAATAACTAATGTACGATGAAAGACGGAAAACTTTTATTCTCCCTATAATAGACAATAATAAATCTAGAAATGTTTAAATGCAGTAGAAAAAGAATAAATCCAATTTTAATAACCCGAGAATAAACGAGAAAATAGGTCTTGTTTTCCCTCAACCTAAACCATTTCAACATGACAAAAAATACCTAAAGCATGCTAATTTCTTGTAAAAAAAACTGCGTTCAAAAGGAAACTACTAAGCAGAAATTAACATAGGTTGGGCTCAAAACCCCTATGCCTTCCCAAAGCCAGAACATAATTTGTACTTTTCTGAAAAAAATACAAATGAATGTGCATTGTCAGTTTAATATACATATACTGATATTTAGTAATCAAAATGTTAATATTATTTGATTTATTAAAGTTATAAAATTAAAAACAATTATATTTTTTCAGTAAAGTGCAAATTATGTTCTGGCCTTGGGAAGGCATAGGGGGCTTGAGCCCAACTTATGTTAATTTCTCTTCGTTTGATAACCCCTGTATAGGAAACTTTCTGCGCCTTGGCTTGAACAGCAAGGGAAATATATTGGCTTGATAATCAAGAAAAGTAGCAGCTACTACAACATTCTGCCTAAACGGCTTTTTTTCCACAGATAGCTTGGCTGTGGAACATCGTAGAGAAATGTTCAATGAATCATTTTAAAGGAAATTCATTGGGTTAAAAATCTTTTGTAACTAAAATAAATTATTTCTAAAAGAGAATAAATTTTTCCACTAAACTGCATTTTTGATGTCTTTTCATACTGCAGTCTTTTCAAAGATATTTGATTTTTGTACATAAATCATAATACCAGCGGTAAGATTCCAACCCACGTCTCCGAAGAGACTGGTGGCTAACACTAGCGCCTTGGACCACTCGGCCACGCTGCCTCTCGTAACTATATATGTGAATCCGAGTTGCAGCAGTAGCTAGCAACCTAGTAAGAGACGATCCGTCCAATGCTAAGAAATATAAAAACCCAGAACTCCTAAAAATAGAGTCAGATCAAAACAAAATTACATCATTAGAACCACCTAGTCTAAAACCCTACTAGATAAATAATGAATGTCGTCATAGTTTTATTAGAGCTATGACGTGAATAGAAAAATACGATATTATGTTGTTATCCGGGTGGCAGCGGTAGCTGGCAACCTAGTAAGAGACGATCACGTCCAATGTTAAGAAATATAAAGATCCATAGTTCCTAAAAAAGGAGCCAGATAAAAACAAAAAGTACACCATTAGAACCGCCTTGTCGAAACCCCTGTATAGGAAACTTTCTGCCCCTTGGCTTGAACAGCAAGGGAAATATATTGGCTTGAAAATCAAGAAAAGTGGCAGCTACTACAGCATTCTGCCTAAACAGGATATTTTTTTTCTTTTGTTTCTTCTTTTTCACAGATAGATTGGCACTGGAACAGCGTAGAGAGTTGTTCAATGGCTCATTTTAAAGGAAATTAATTGGGCTAAAATTATTTTGTAACTAAAATAAATTACTTCTAAGAGAGAATAAATTTTTCAATTAAAAACTGCATTTTTGATGTCTTTCATACTGCAGTCTTTTCATAAGATATTTGATTTTTGTACATAAACTTTCCGGGTTGCAGCGGTAGCTAGCAACCTAGTAAGAGACGATCACCTCCAATGTCAAGAAATATAAAACCCCCCAACTCCTAAAAAAAGGGTCAGATCAAAACAAAAAGTACACCATTAGAACCGCCTTGTCCGAATCCTCTATAAAGGAAACTTACCGCCCTTTGGCTTGAATAACAAAGAAAATATATTGGCTTGAAAATCAAGAAAATTGACTTTTACCACGTTATTCTCCACAAACGAGATATTTTTTTCTTTCCGCTTTTTTTTTTCTGCTCAGCTAGCTGGGCACTGGAAAATCATAGAGAGCTGTATAATAGCTCATTTTAAAGGAAATTGCAACATCTAGTCACTTTTGTATTTAAAAATAAAATACTTTTTAAAGTAGAATCAATTTTGTCAAAAAAATTGCATTTTTGATGTATTTTCATACTGCAGTCTTTTCAAAGATATTTGAATTTTGAAGCAATAAAACAGTCCATGTAATGAACTCTATAGTAATAATAGCTACTTGTCTCAATAGTAACCGAAACTCCTGGAACCAAAATTTTCTTTTTTGGCTTAATCGCTAAAATTATTATGTAAACTGCAAAAATATTTATGATACCTAATCAGTAATAGTAATTTTTTAATTTAAACAACAAAAATACATGAAAATTCTAAAATTAGTTTTGCTTTTTGTCTCCTGGAAGAAATTTTTTTTTCATCTCAGTTCAAATTTATTATTGTATCCTGGAACCAAGCTTTTTTTGGTTTGTAACCCGTAAAGTACATATCTCCATATTATTGTCTCATAATTGCAATTATTTTAGTTTTCAGTCCAGAATCACTAAACTTATTATGTAAACTGCAAAAATATTTATGGTGTCTAACCAATAATACTAATTTTGTAATTCAAACAAGATAAATACCTGAAAATTTTAAAATTAGTTTTGTTTTATGCTAGGTTTTAGATACTCGACACGGGATTTTGTTTGCTTAATAATTTTAAACATTGAAAAAATATGTTATCACTCGAGTGGAAAAAAAGAAAGAATAACCAAAAACAATATCAAAATAGAACAATCCAAATTTCTACTAATAGAAAACTTTACTACACAAAAAATAAAGCTAACATCCTGAAATATCAGAAAAGTTTATTTAAAAGAGATAAAAATGCCACCAAACGCAATAAAGCTCGAGCACGCGTAAGGATTGCTACTAAGATGTCTTGTGATCCAGGATTTAAGAAAATGAAATATGACAGAGCAAAACAGAGGTATCTTACGGATCAGGGGTATCGAGAAGGGAAAATTGAGACAGCGAAACAAAAGAGCAAGGAAAGGTATGATAACGATATAGATTACCGAAACAAACATAAGAAAAAAGTTGCTACCAGAATAATGGGTAGATACTGGGGTGACAAAAGCTATAATGAAAAAATTAAATTCTCTGCGAGGTTGTACCGAAGAACGCATAAGGACATTACAATAAAGAACGACACCTAGCCCATGTTAACTGAAACATAAATAGGGATTATTTTATTTCCATCAGTGTCATGGCTGTAGAGATGGCTGAAACCTAGTAAAGAACATACCATTACAGTAAAGAACAAACTTACAACCCATAGAAACTAAAATAAGATTATAATTTCATTTTAAAGATTGATCAATGATGTCATAATCGTAGGTTTTAGCCAGGTCGTCTCTTACTATTCCAATTAAGAAAAAGCAATAAGCTTTTTCCTGTTTGTAATACAGTAAGGATTTCAGTAAAGGGGCGACAATATTCCAGTAAAAGGTGCTTCAAATAAGAGTAAAGAAGACACCATTTCTCATTCTGGCAGTAAGATCCGGGTTGCAGCGGTAGCTAGCAACCTAGTAAGAGACGATCACGTCCAATGTTAAGAAATATAAAAACCCATATGGTGCTAAAAAAGGAGTCAGATCAAAACAAAAAGTACACCATTAGAACCGCCTTGTCCGAAACCCCTTGAAAGGAAACTTACCACCCTTTGGCTTGAACAGCAAGGGTAATATATTGGCTTGAAAATCAAGAAAACTGGCAGCTACTACAACATTCTGCCTAAACGGGATATTTTTTTCTTTTTTTCTTCTTTTCCAGAGATAGCTTTGCACTGGAACATCGTAGATAGTTGTTCAATGGCTCATTTTAAAGGAAATTAATTGGGTTAAAATCTATAGTAACTAAAATAAATTATTTCTAAAAGAGAATAAATTTTTCCACCACAAACTGCATTTTTGATGTCTTTCCATACTGCAGTCTTTTCAAAGATAATTGAATTTTGAAGCAATCAAACAGTTCATGTTAATGAACTTTATAGTAATCCGGGTTGCAGCGGTAGCTAGCAACCTAGTAAGAGACGATCACCTCCAATGTCAAGAAATATAAAACCCCCCAACTCCTAAAAAAAGAGTCAGATCAAAACAAAAAGTACACCATTAGAACCGCCTTGTCCGAATCCTCTATAAAGGAAACTTACCGCCCTTTGGCTTGAATAACAAAGAAAATATATTGGCTTGAAAATCAAGAAAATTGACTTTTACCACGTTATTCTCCACAAACGGGATATTTTTTTCTTTCCGCTTTTTTTCTGCTCAGCTAGCTGGGCACTGGAAAATCATAGAGAGCTGTATAATAGCTCATTTTAAAGGAAATTGCAACATCTAGTCACTTTTGTATTTAAAAATAAAATACTTTTTAAAGTAGAATCAATTTTGTCAAAAAAATTGCATTTTTGATGTATTTTCATACTGCAGTCTTTTCAAAGATATTTGAATTTTGAAGCAATAAAACAGTCCATGTAATGAACTCTATAGTAATAATAGCTACTTGTCTCAATAGTAACCGAAACTCCTGGAACCAAAATTTTCTTTTTTGGCTTAATCGCTAAAATTATTATGTAAACTGCAAAAATATTTATGATGCCTAATCAGTAATAGTAATTTTTTAATTTAAACAACAAAAATACATGAAAATTCTAAAATTAGTTTTGCTTTTTGTCTCCTGGAAGAAATTTTTTTTTCATCTCAGTTCAAATTTATTATTGTATCCTGGAACCAAACTTTTTTTGGTTTGTAACCCGTAAAGTACATATCTCCATATTATTGTCTCATAATTGCAATTATTTTAGTTTTCAGTCCAGAATCACTAAACTTATTATGTAAACTGCAAAAATATTTATGGTGTTTAACCAATAATACTAATTTTGTAATTCAAACAAGATAAATACCTGAAAATTTTTAAATTAGTTTTGTTTTATGCTAGGTTTTAGATACTCGACACGGGATTTTGTGTGCTTAATAATTTTAAACCTTGAAAAAATATGGTCTCACGCGAGTGGAAAAAAAGAAAGAATAACCAAAAACAATATCAAAATAGAACAATCCAAATTTCTACTAATAGAAAACTTTACTACACAAAAAATAAAGCTAACATCCTGAAATATCAGAATACAGTAAAGAACGAACCTTACCCCATAGTAACAGAAATAAGAATATCTTGGTTGCAGAGGTAGCTAGCAACCTATTAATTACATATTCCGGATTGCAGTGGTAGGTAGCAACCTAGTAAAAAACGCCTAATTTAAAGATGATCATTAGAAGAAAAAACTATTGCTTATGTTGGACTTAGCTAGCTGCCTGGTTCTTTGAGGTTCTTCTCTTACTATTCCAAAGAAGAAAAAGCCTTAGGCTTTTTCCTGTTTTTATACTAAAAAATCAAATATCTTTGAAAAGACTGCAGTATGAAAAGACATCAAAAATTCAGTTTTTAGCCGTATAATAAAGAACGAACTCTTTCCTATAACAAGTGAATCCTGATTATAATAATTGTTGTAATGTGTCTGCCTTTGGATTAGAAGTTCCAGGCTCATTGCCAGTTCTGATTTGGTTAATCTCGGACCCGGTAGCTTTTTTATTTCGTTAGCACGTCTCTTAGCCTTTTTTCTTCTCTGTTTTATTTTGGCATTGTCGTTTTTGAATTTGTTTTCAAATTCTGCGTACAGCTGACTCAACCTTTCAAATTCATCACACGAACTAAACATGGCTACGTAACATATACGGGACGAATTAAGGTCGCTTGTTGAGTAGAAAGAACCTAACAAAAAACAAAACTAATTAAAAAATTTTCTGGTATTATTCTATACCAGCCGTTTAGGCCAAATATAATATTCTGCCGTTTAGGAAGAATGTTGTAGTAGCCGCCACTTTTCTTGATTTTCAAGCCAATATATTTCCCTTGCTGTTCAAGCCAAGGGACAGAAAGTTTCCTATATATGGGTTTCGGACAAGGCGGTTCTAATGGTGTACTTTTTGTATTGATCTGACTTTTTTTTAGGAGTTATGGGTTTTTATATTTCTTAACTAGCGCATTGGCTAGTGAGCTCCCTTCCTGACAACGAAGATAGAAGTTCGAGTCGCTCTACAGTAACAAGTGAATCCTGATTATAATATCGTACTCGAATATACTACTGGAATTAAATTTTCTATTATTGATATTAGTGATATAATTTCCATTTTATAAATACTTTATCAGTCTACTTTTTACTTAAGACACGTATCACGTTACCTGGACCTTAGCAAAAAATAAAACTAATTTATAAATTTTCAGGTATTTTTCTAGTTTAATTAAAAGATTAAAATTATTGCTCATATATGATAAATATTTTTGCATTTTACATAATCCAGTTTGCAGCGGTAGCTAGCAACCTAGTAAGAGACGATCACGTCCGATGCTAAGAAAAATAAAACCCCTAACTCCTAAAAATAAAGAGTCAGATCAAAACAAAAATTACACCATTAGAACCGCCTTGTCCGAAACCCCTGTAATGGAAACTTACCGCCCTTTGGCTTGAATAACAAAGAAAATATATTGGCTTGAAAATCAAGAAAATTGACATTAACCACATTATTCTCCACAAACGGGATATTTTTTTTCTTTCCGCTTTGTCTTTCTCCTCAGCTAGCTGGGCACTGGAAAATCATAGAGAGCTGTATAATAGCTCATTTTAAAGGAAATTGCTACATCTAGTCACTTTTGTAATTAAAAATAAAATGCTTTTTAAATTAGAATCAATTTTGTCAAAATACAGTGAAGAACGATCTCTCCCCCATAGTAACTGATATACGGTGGTTCCAGGGGTAATCCGGGGCTCTGAGGGGGGTTATCATGCTAAAAAACGTAATTTCCAGAACTTTCAACTAGGTTGAACAAAATGGATATCTCAAAATTTTGATTCGACGTGTTTGGGAAATGGTGGGCGTGAGAGGGGCGTTAGTCACTATCCAATCACTTTCAACTATTAAAAAAGGCACAAGCCCTTTCAATTTCCAATTGAGTGAGCCCTTTTGAATTTTCGATGACAACTATTTCATTAAAAACTTTATGTGCCCCCAGGGCAAAACTTACAAACCATGCCACGACGGCTCTGGGGGCAGGGGTGGTCATCATTAAAAACCTAATATCCAAAACTTTCAACTACGTTGACCAAATTGGCTATCTAAAAATTTTATTGGATATGTTCGGGGAAAAGGTGGACGTGTGAGGGGGGTTAGTTGCCCTCTAATCACTTTCGACTGTTAAAAAGGGTACTAGTCCTTTGAATTTCAAACCGAATGAGCCCTTTTTCAAGTTTCTACGACAAACATTTCAATAAAAACCCTATATGCCCCCAGAGCATAACTTATAATCCTTGCCCTGAGGGTTGCGGGGGAGTGTATCAACTACGCTGAACAAAATGGCTATCTCAAAATTTTATTGGATGTGTTTGGGGGAATGATGGGTGTGGGGGGGGGGGCTAGTTGCCGTCCAATCACTTTTGACTACTAAAAGGGCACTAGCCCTTTGAATTTCCAATAGAATGAGCTTTTTTGAACTTTCTACGACAACACCTCAAATAAAAGCATTGTATGCCCTCTGGGCATAGGTTGTAACCATTACCATGAGGGCTGTTGGGGTTCGTCCCCCGCAGATATATATTTTCCATCAGGAAATCAACTACGCTGAACAAAATGGCTATCTCATAATTTTGATTGGATGTGTTTGGAGAAATGATGGGCGTGTAGGGGGGGGGGGGGTCTAGTTGCCCTCCAATCACTTTCGACTATTAAAAAGGGCACTAGCCCTTTGAATGTCCAATCGAATGAACCTGTTTTGAAGTTTCTACGACAACGCCGTCTATAAAAACTTTATATGCCCCCAGGGCTTAACTTAAAACCCATGCCCTGCGGGTTGTGGGGGAGTGTTCTCCTCAAAAACATATTTTCTATCTGGAAATCAACTACGCTGAACAAAATGGCTATCTCAAAATTTTGATTGGACGTGTTTGGGGGAATGATGAGCGTGGGGGAGGGGGGGCTAGTTGCCCTCCAATCACTTTCGACTATTAAAAAGGGCACTAGCCACTCCAATTTCCAATCGAATGTGCCATTTTCAAAGTTTCTACGACAACTCCTTCGATACGAAGTGCCCGGGTATGGAGAAACCCCCCCCCCAAAAAAAAAACACATTGTGCCCACATCGTTCTTTACTTAGGCACCGCTAGCGCGCTGCCTATGGTATGACCTTAGTATGTGCCCTCTATTTCTTCAAGTTGGTGACTGCTCTGCATCATTAAATCAAGTTTGTTACTAGATCTGTACGCCTTCTGCCCGTTCTCGAAGTTTTTTAAATACTTCTTATATATTGCCTGTTTAGTTAGCAATAACTTTCCAGGCATAAGCTTTTTCTTATTGACATTGCAAAATGCTTTTTCTTAGAGCGATAGTCTGGCACTTTTTTTTAGAGGAATGACTTGGAGGGATTCTGCTTTTCTTTCTGCGCTTTCTTTTTTTCTTGGCTGACTCTCTTTTCTTTCGTAAACATTTTTCATCACCTGACTCTTCACAAACACTAGGATCAGACTAAGCGATCGTAGTATCCATCTAGTCGGATATTCCTGCTTTGACCATAAATTACCTCATTTTCACGTAGTCCGATATTCTTGTTCTGGGCTGAACTGCTTAATTTTTAACTAGGTGGATAGCTTGTTAATGATATGAATTGTCGAATTACCTGTTGGCAAAATAATATTTTGCAGAATATATTATATTCAAAATAATAAGAAAAAGCTTTATCTATCTAGTTGAATACCTGGGCTTGCTACTAACTGTAGTTGAATGCTGTTTTTACATTCAACAGAATGCAAAATCTTAAGAGGTACTGGTGCACTAAATGTTACACACGAGGGGTGTGGGGGGTAAAGCATAGCATATAACGTAACCTAACCTAGGTACCCCCCCCCCAAACTCCCAAAACAACAGTTTAAATATTGTAAATTCAATAAGAAACCACGCTCTTCGATCAATTTAGATAGCAATTACCCGCTTTACGGGTCTCCATGTCTGCATTCCTTGGACAGTCTATAGCGCTGTGTACCAATTAGTACACCAGTGCCTCTTAAGAATACGTATTAAGCACCTTCCTGACTAGGCTTTCCAAGTTGGGTGGGATACATGCCAAAAAAAAACATTGTACTCGACAATCAGGCAAATAAAAATGTTTCCTATCTGATGCATTAAGAAATGTATTAGGACATTTGAAATGTTAATTAAATGTTTTAGAATATACACTGCTGGTGAGCATGAAATTTAAAAACAACATTTTAGAAGAATCACGTTTTCAGTTACCTTATGATAGCGCTGAGGAAAGCGATGCGCGTGCTATTTGAACATGCTCAGGTTCAATCCCGCGAGTCGTAAGGAAATCTTATTTGTAAATGTCCTTTTTTTTTTAGATTGTTGAATTTTATAGAATGTTGGTCGCAAAATTCCTTTTTAAGAAATTTATTTTGCAAAAAAGTTATTCGGGTATGTCGAAATTTGTTTATGTTATTCTCAGTTTTATAGACGCCAAAATGGTGATAAAAAGTATTTTTCAACAATACTTCAAACTGGAGTGTTAATTGAGGAGAGGAGTTACCTCCTTAACCTTAATGTTACCTCCTCCTTAATGTAACCTTAACAAGTTACCTCCTCCTTAACCTCCTTAACTCCTTAATGTTGGTCGCAAAATTCCCTTTTAAGAAATATATTTTGCAAAAAAGTTATTCGGGTATGTCGAAATTTATTTATGTTATTCTCAGTTTTATAGACGCCAAAATGGTGATAAAAAGTATTTTCCAACAATACTTCAAACTGGAGTGTTAATTGAGGAGAGGAGTTACCTCCTTAACCTTTCTCCCCCCTACTCCTTTATTTAACTTTTTTTTTAATTTAAAATTTTCAATGAAACATATCTTTATTTGTGTTTTCAAAAAAAAAGAAAAAAGACAAAAGAAACGAAGTTTGCAAACTTGCCAATTATATTCCCAATTTCAGCAATTTGCGATTTTGTGTTCAATTTTTTATTTTAATTTGACAAAAAAAGTGATAAAAAAGTATTTTTAACAAAACTTAAAAACCGGAGTGTCAATTGAGGAGAGGAGTTGCCTCCTTAACCTTTCTCCCCCCTGCCCCTTGATTTAATTTTTTTTCCATTTGATTTTTTCAATGAAACACATCTTTATTTGTGTTTTCAAAAAAAAGAAAAAAACAAAGTTTGCAAACTTGCCAATTATATTGCCAATTTTAGCAATTTGCCATTTCGTCGTCAATTTTTTATTTTAATTCCAATGCACAAATTTAGGTTGTGTCTAGCCATGAATAGAACAACAAGGGTAATAAATTATACAAAAAAAATCCTGCCTTGTATTAATTCATGCAAACAACTATTGGAAAAGTCTATTGTCATACCCGCCTCGTCTTAGCGATCTTATTGCCTCTCTTTTCCCTATTAATTTTTCTCCTCATTGTCCCTCTTGTCCTTGCAAGACCATATTCAAAGAGCTAGTCTGTATTAGTTGTTGTACCTTTCTGCACGGACACCGTTTGGGGGTGGCAAGAGGGGGGGCAGTTACCCCCCCCCCCCCCAATAATGTGAAGAAAAAACTATTATACATCCCATGCCCTTTGACTATCCGGATATGGACCCCTCTTGCCCCCCCTCCCCCAATAAAAATGCTGGAGATTCACCCCTGCCTATCCGCTGCTATGAGGGGGGGGGGGCAAGTTCTAAAATAAGATTTTGAACTTGACCTTGAAAACAAGATCTTAAAAATAGAATTGTGCTTTCATTTAGGTGTTTGGTGCATGTAAATTCTGATGAATCTTTGCAGAACAAATAAAATTCTATTACCTTGATCGATGGTTTGCTTACGAGGAGAACCATGCTTTACATGATTCCATAGGCAGGCATGCTTGTTTAAGTGGATTATTCAGATTCCTTTCTTTTTTTTATCAAAGTTATACCTAGTAGTTTTTTTTATACCTAGTAAGAGACGATCACGTCCAATGTTAAGAAATATAAAAACCCCTAACTCCTAAAAAAAGAGTCAGATCAAAAAAAAAAGTACACCATTAGAACCGCCTTGTCCGAAACCCCTAGAAAGAAAACTTACCGCTCTTTGGCTTGAATATCAAAGAAAACATATTGGCTTGAAAATTAAGAAAATTGACTTTACCCATGTTATCTTTCACAAACGGGATATTTTTTTTTCTTTCTTCTTTCCCACCGATAGTTTGGCATTGGAACATCGTAGAGAATTGTTCAATGACTCATTTTAAAGAAAATATCTAGATCTAGCGCCTTTTGCAGTTAATTTTTGTTATTAATTATTTTTTGCAAAAAACTTAATTTTTTATATACAATATTGATCAATGACTTCATAGTCGTTGGATGTAGTTAGTATTACATAAAGGCTCGATCATCGAATTTAAGCTGAAACTAAGTAAAGGACAATTATGCCTCCATATATTCACAGTGATGTATAAGATTTCCCATTACATCTGTAAACTGTTCCACAGTTGCCAGTCCATAACTTGGAAGCTTTTCAATAAACATGCAACATTTCTTTTGGATATTACTATGAGGTTTGGCAAAAGCATCTCTAGCTGACTTTTCAACAAAATCTATTCTTTCAGAGATAATTTTAATCTTTAATTTTGAATATTTTTCGTAATCCCGGTAAAACATTCGTGAAATTTTATAATAAAGAACGACCTCTTGCCTATACTGAATTTTATACGCCACTTAATTATAGTACAGGTTAGTAATTCCACAGATAGCTTGAACTGGACCATCGTAGAGAGTTGTTTAATGGCTCATTTTAAAGGAAATTCATGGGGTTAAAAACCTTTTGTAATTACAAAACAAATTATTTTTTTAAATAGACAAAAACAAAAATTTATAATAATTTTAAAATAAAGAGCGAACTCTAGCCTATACTAACTGAAAATATTGCGAAGAACCAACCCCAGTTGCAACTGACGTCATCATAAAGTTTCGCAATAACGTAGAGAAATTAACATACAGAAAACTAACAGAAATAATTACGTATATGAAAGGAGTTGTCACTTCCTTGCTCTTAACGCTAGAATTTTGACTTTTTGTCCTAATCCTTTAAGAACAATTCATGAAACACAATGGCCGCTTAATTTGAATAATACGCTAAGCTTTGTTTTCAAATTTTATGATAAAGAACGACCTCTTTCCATTACTAAATTTTATAGGCCACTTAACTATATAGTATAGGTTAGTAAAGTTACATAAAAGACCGGTTGAGTTCATCATAAATGGTGTTTGTCAACACGGTTTCATTCTGTATAATTA
The DNA here is from genome assembly GCF_049724085.1 of Artemia sp. Qi Xiang Cuo. NCBI lineage: Eukaryota > Metazoa > Arthropoda > Branchiopoda > Anostraca > Artemiidae > Artemia > Artemia sp. Qi Xiang Cuo. Next base: position 95,882,996 of record NC_142794.1, on the reverse strand, counting down.
CCCATTATTATGTAAAATACAGTAATGTTTTGGCGGGGGGGGGCGATGGCATTAACAAAAATTTATTTGTTAACTGAAATTAGAATAATTCCTGAAAATTTTATTACATTAAGGCATATAGGCAACTTAACTATAGTATAGGCTTGTACAGTTATATTTAAAATCAATATATTCAAAATTACCTCTGAGGGGAATCGAAACTCTGTCCCCCGCATGACAAGTAGTTATCCTTAGTTGCAGCGGTAGCTAGCAACCTAGGAAGAGACGATCACGTCCAATGTTAAGAAATATAAAAACCCTTAACTCCTAAAAAAAAAAGATTCAGATAACCCCTGTATAGGAAACTTTCTGTCCCTTGGCTTGAACAGCAAGGGAAATATATTGGCTTGATAATCAAGAAAAGTAGCAGCTACTACAACATTCTGCCTAAACGGCTTTTTTTCCACAGATAGCTTGGCTGTGGAACATCGTAGAGAAATGTTCAATGGATTTTAAAGGAAATTAATTGGGTTAAAAATCTTTTGTAACTAAAATAAATTATTTCTAAAAGAGAATAAATTTTTCCACTAAAAACTACATTTTTGATGTCTTTTCATACTGTAGTCTTTTCAAAGATATTTAATTTTTGTACATAAATCATAATACCAGCGGTAAGATTTGAACCCACGTCTCCGAAGAGACTGGTGGCTAACACTAGCACCTTGGACCACTCGGCCACGCTGCCTCTCGTAACTATATATGTGAATCCGAGTTGCAGCAGTAACTAACAACCTAGTAAGAAACGATCACGTCCAATGCTAAGAAATATAAAAACCCAGAACTCTTAAAGATAGACTCAGATCAAAACAAAATTATATCATTAGAACCACCTAGTCTGAAACCCTACTAGATAAATGATGTATGTCGTCATAGTTTTATTAGAGCTATGACGTGAATAGAAAATTACGTCATTATGTTTTTATCCGGGTTGCAGCGGTAGCTGGCACCCTAGTAAGAGACGATCGTGTCCAATGTTAAGAAATATAAAGACCCATAGTTCCTAAAAAAGGAGTCAGATCAGAACAAAAAGTGCACCATTAGAACTGCCTTGTCCGAAACACCTATATAGTAAACTTTCTGTCCCTTGGCTTGAACAGCAAGGGAAATATATTGGCTTGAAAATCAAGAAAAGTGGCAGCTACTACAGCATTCTGCCTAAACGGGATATTTTTTTTCTTTTGTTTCTTCTTTTTCACAGATAGCTTGGCACTGGAACATCGTAGAGAGTTGTTCAATGGCTCATTTTAAAGGAAATTAATTGGGTTAAAATTATTTTGTAATTAAAATAAATTACTTCTAAGAGAGAATAAATTTTTCAATTAAAAACTGCATTTTTGATGTCTTTTCATACTGCAGTCTTTTCATAAGATATTTGATTTATGTACATAAACTTTACAGTAAAGAACGAACCTTACCCCATAGTAACAGAAATAAGAATATCTTGGTTACAGAGGTAGCTAGCAACCTATTAATTATATATTCCGGATTGCAGTGGTAGCTAGCAACCTAGTAAAAAATGCCTAATTTAAAGATGATCATTAGAAGAAAAAACTATTGCTTATGTTGGACTGAGCTAGCTGCCTGGTTCTTTGAGGTTCTTCTCTTACTATTCCAAAGAAGAAAAAGCCGTAGGATTTTTCCTGCTTTTATACAAAAAAATCAAATATCTTTGAAAAGACTGCAGTATGAAAAGACATCAAAAATTCAGTTTTTAGTCGTATAATAAAGAACGAACTCTTTCCTATAGGCTAACAAGTGAATCCTGATTATAATAATTGTTGTAATGTGTCTGCATTTGGACTAGAAGTTCCTGGTTCATTGCCAGTTCTGATTTGGTTAATCTCAGACCCAGTAGCTTTTTTATTTCGTTAGCACATCTCTTAGCCTTTGTTCTTCTCTCTTTTATTTTGGCATTTTCGTTTTTTAATTGGTTTTAAAATTCTGCGTACAGCTGACTCACCCTTTAAAATTAATCAAACCAACTAAAAATGGCTACGTAACATATACGGGACGAATTAAGGTCACGTGTTGAGTAGAAAGAACCTAACAAAAAACAAAACTAATTAAAAAAATTTCTGGTATTATTCTATACCAGCCGTTTAGGCCAAATATAACATTCTACCGTTTAGGAAGAATGTTGTAGTAGCCGCCACTTTTCTTGATTTTCAAGCCAATATATTTCCCTTGCTGTTCAAGCCAAGGTACAGAAATTTTCCTATTTATGGGTCTGGGACAAGGCGGTTCTAATGGTGTACTTTTTGTATTGATCTGACTTTTTTTTTTAGGAGTTATGGGTTTTTATATTTCTTAACATTGGAAGTGATCGTCTCTTATTTGGTTGCTAGCTACAGCTGCAACCCGTATTCTTAACATTAGACGTGATCGGTTCTTACTAGGTTGCTAGCTACAGCTGCAACCCGGATTACTATACAAATATCCCCTCCCCCAATTTAGGCTACTGGTATTCATTGATGCAAGAAGTTTTTTTCAAAGCGCGTATTTAAACTTTTGGTTAATATGGATTATGGTTCGCCTGAGAAGTTGAACAATATACTTCTATGTACATTTCATCCCCAACAAAGAATTGAGATTTTTTGTACTAAATTTAGGAAACCTGCCGATGTGACTGCGTGAGGAATTTCTAGACACATCATCAACCCTATAATTACTTGTTTACTATCAGTTTCTGTAGTGCATTGGCTAGTGAGCTCTCTTCCCTACAACGAAGATAGAAGTTCGAGTGGCTCTACAGTAACAAGTGAATCCTTGAGACGAGAGACACACTTTGCTTTAGTGACATTTTCGAAAATAATGAAAATTTTTTCAGGATCGTAGTTTTTGATGGGTAAGAGTAAACTTGATGAAACTTTTTGCTTTATCATAATATAAATACTGTAGTCTTAACTATAGTTAAGTTGCCTATGCAAGCTAGTATAAGCAAGGAATAGTTCATCATTATAATGACGTCATATACACAATAGACCTCTTTTTCTTTTCCCTGTTGCATCAGTTACTATGAGATAGACTTCGGTCCTTACTGAAATATCAAAAAAAAATTTATTTAATTACAGAAGGAACTAGATGTAGCAAGTTTTACTGTTGAGACGAGTCGCTCTTACTATACAACATACAGTTCGTAATAACCAACTGTTTGCTTTATCCATTGGTATCAAAATTTCGTTCTTTAGAGTTTCTGTTACTATTGAGACAAGTAACTATTATAACTATAGAGTTCATTACCATTAACTGTTTGATTGTTTCAAAATTAAATGTCTTCGAAAAGACTGCAGTATGAAATTACATCAAAAATGCAGTTTTTGAAAAGATTGATTCTACTTTTAAAACTATTTTATCTTTAATTACAAAAGGCACTAGCTGTAGCAATTTCCTTTAAATTGAGCTATTATACGGCTATCTATGATTTTCCAGTGCCCAGCTAGCTGAGGAGAAAGAAAAAGCGGAAAAAAATAGCGTTTGTGGAGAATATCGTAGGTTAAGGTCAATTTTTTTGATTTTCAAGCCAATATATTTTCTTTGTTATTCAAGCCAAAGGACGGTAAGTTTACTATATAGAAGTTTTGGAAAAGGCGGTTATAATAGTGTACTTCTTGTTTTGATCTGAATTTATTCTCAGGAGTTATGGGTTACTTTAGTTTTAACTATGGGGCATGATCGTCTCTTACTAGGTTGCTAGCTACCGCTGCAACCCGGATTTGTTCTGTACCATAATGAACTATATCAATCCTTTATGTAAACTTTACTATAAATTTTGATCTGACTCTTTTTTTAAGAGTTAGGGTTTTTTTTACTTCTTAACATTGGACGTAATCGTCTCTTACTAGGTTGCTAGCTACCGCTGCAACCCGGATTTCTCAAACTTCTGACCTATCTAGATCGTTTTCTTAGGCCAGAATTACCCGGCTGCCAATTTTTTCCAAAAAATTTCGAGCCGTTTTTAAGAAAAATATATACATAAGTAAATATACAATTATTGCTCGTTTATAAAGATAGTATTTATAGTGTCTCAGCAAATATTTTGCTTTCCGAATTGAAATATTTAACATGCCTGAAAATTTTAAAATAAATTTTATTTTATTTCAGTTTTCAGTTCATTCTAAGAGTCATTATTTAAAATGCAAAAATAGTTTTATAGTGTCTTAGCAAAAGTTATAATTTTTAATCAAAGGAAGAAAAATACCTGAAAATTTTAATTTTTTTTTCGTATATGCTATGAGGGACTTGATACTACATTTTAAGTAGGGCCTTTTTAAGTGACCAAAAAGATCAAAGGCTATTAGCCCCTTGCATGCTTCCTTTTCCCCCCAAGACGTCCAATCAAAATTTTGAGATAGTCAGAATAGTTGAAAGATCCAATAACCATACCTTTGGGGATGGCAAGCCCCCCCTCTTTGTCGCTTCGAAAACGGCTGTAAGTTACGATATTTGCCCTTTGTTCAAATACAGTATTTGTTACTGGTAAATATGCAAAATTGGAGGGGAAAATTTCCACGGGGAGAATTTTCTGTGTGGAGAAAAGTTTTTGGATAGAATTTTCTGGGTGACATTACATGGGAGGGGGGAGGGGTAGGATATAAGAATTTCCTGGCATGATTTGAGAAACGATCGGAAATTGAATTAAAAGTGTTTTCAACTGAAACTGAGGAGCAACATTAAAACTTGAAGCGAACAGAGATTATCCCGTATATCCCGTATGGGATAATCTCTCTTAGCCCGCCGGGCGGGTTAACTCTTCCTCAATCCTCGAGTTTTGCGCTTAAGTTTGAATTGTTGTTACAATGCTCTAAGGGTGATTTTAAAACATAATTATAAGTTGAATTTAAATTAGTTGAATTCGAATTAGAAGTATTTTTAAAACTTTAAGACTTTAGAGTGAAGAGCGATGGATGATGTAGGGGTAGCCCCGCCCCCCACACCCCCCAGTATACGGAATAATCTTTGTTCGTTTTAAGCTGTAATGTTGCTCCTTACTTTCAGTTGATAGAAACTGATTAAAAAAAAGATTAACTGAAAGTTAAAACGATGAAAAATTACTATACAAGAATGAATGAACCCCCCCCCCAAAAAAAAAAAATTAAATAGAAATTACAATAAATCATCATATCACCTTTAACCATAATAAAAATTACAAAATAGAAGTTAAAAAAACACATCAAAAATTTGTCTATATGCATTTTGTTACTTTTTTACGAATTGGACGAAAATTCTGGCATTTGCCCCCATCTTTAATTGTAAACTTTCTAGAGTATATTGTGTCATTTGCGTTTTATTAACAAGTATAAGTATAAAAAAGCATAGAAAGTTCGTCTATATGCATTTTTTTTACTTTTTTACGAATTGGGCAAATCCTTGAAATTTAAAAAATGATGAATCGTATGCAGGATTTTGTTCGAAAAAACATCTCATATGCTTAGACCTGCTCATCAAGGGCTGTTGATCAGCGTTGAAAGAAAAAATACATTTGTCTTGGTTCAAAAGTAGATTTTCATGGTGTGGACTAACTTTCTAATATTATTTCTTATAAGGGATAATAGGGAAAGATCCATCTTCATTGGCGATTTGGGCAGATAAAAGTTAAAAATCTTAAGTACTTTTGATTTTACCCAATGCTGTTTAGAAACTACAATTTGAAAAGTCTTATTTTTGTCTAATTAATTGTAAAACTCCTTTTTTTACATGGTTTTATGAAACCTCAATACTTTTCCTCAGTTTTGATTTTATCTCACTTTGAGTAATGCAGTCTTGCAACGTTCATTCTTGAAAAAGAAGTAAGCAAAGCTAATTAGCTAAATGTTGATACACCTCTGATACGTAAAATTTCCAAATCAACAAGTTTAACTTAGCGTACAATTAATAATTTAAAGCACATGGAATCCTAAGCCTCGAAAGCCATGTTTATTAACGTGCGGTGGTTCGGATGGCTTCCAATATAAACGGAGTAATTCCTTAGAGGCACGGAAATATTTTTTTTAAAGATAAATTCCCTGAAAATTAAATTTGCAGTTAAAAATTGTGTAATTTTGAGACTATCAAAAGAAAATTCTTAGAAAAAAGTTATAATAACAGTTCAAAAAAAAGACAAGTAAAATATGTAAATTAAAATCTGTTAGCAAAACTAATTAGGTAAATGTTGCAATATCTATGGTACGTACAATTTTGAAAATGAACTATTTGTCTATCTTCAAAAACAACAATATTTTCAAAGGAAAGCTACTCTTTCTTAAAATGTTTGATGCAAATTTAAGCAAAATTATGCCATTTCGAATATTGTTTTCTAGAAAGAGATAGATCCAATTGGAGATGGCAAAAATTTTCATTTTGGGAACGTGTCTTTCAGAAAAATTATGCTTGAAATTTTGGTTGAACATTTTTCTTTTTAAATTCCCTCCACACTGAGCATCTTGTTTAGAAACAAGATAAGAGACGAAAGAGACAAAATATTTTGGTTCTGTGAGGCCTAGAGACCACCCTAAATCAACAAATAAGAGGCTTTGTCCCAGTTGTTGGGACACCGAAATTTTCCATTGGAAAGGAATATCCTAAAATAGAAATACTATTAATATATGATTAAATGGTGGCCCTAAGAAAGAGAGAGGAGGAAGGTCTCAAGGGTAACTAATAACTTATTGGATAATCAATTAACAATCAAGGCAATTTTGCCTGCTCCAATTGTTTTGCCTGCTCAAATTATTACGTATATGAAGAAGGTTGCCCCCTCGTCAACACCTCACCCTTTACGCTAGAGTTTAAATTTTGTCCACAAGGGTCGTTTAATTTGAACAATAAGACGCTCAAAGTGCTAAAAAACTTTACCGTAAAGTGTGAGGTGTTGAGGAGGGGGCAACCTTCTTCATATAGTATAATAGTATATATATATATATAGTCAAAGTATCTTTCAGAAGATGTCGTTACATCTGGGAGAAGGAGTGGAAAAGGTAGATTCTTCCTTTGGTAGTCTCAGTCATTAGTACTCCCATCCACCTAAAGAAGGTCAGGACGAGATTAGAATCCCAAAAGGCAGAATTACGAATCTACCTTTTGTATCCCCCCACTAAGTTTTGATAATCATGGTTGCAGCGGTAACTGCAACGTAGTAAAGAGCGAACCACGGCTCATTGTAACCCAAAATTGAAAAACGTGTTTAGAAAAAACTACCTAGTGAAAAAAAGTTCGCCCCCTGACACTGATTCAGGAATGAAAACTATTATTTCGGTTCGTCTTAAAAGTAAAAGTTTATTGCGAAAAGAAATTTATGGTGATTTCGAAAAAAAAGTCTGAAATCCCCAAAAAATAGCGTCAGATCAAAATGAAAAGTCTACCATTGGGATCAGCAGGGTTGAAGTTGAAAACATAGCTATTGGACATTACAACTCCCCTCCTTCATCAACAAGGAAAATGATTTTTTTGCATGAGTAGCACTGATCTGTCTCCCGTTTTTCTTTTTTTCTAGCAGGGCTAGGGGGTGACCAGAACATCATAGAGAGATTGTAATTGCTCATTCTAACTGAAATTAAATTTGTAAGTGCCATTTTTAAGTGACCAAAAAGATGGGAGGGCAACTAGCCCTCCTCCCCCCAAAGTCTTCCAATCACAATTTTGAGATAACCATTTTATTCAACATAGTTCAAAGGTCAAATATCTTTGGTTTTGGTGATGATATGACCCTCCATAGTCCCTGGAGAAAGGGCTGCACATTGTATCGGTATCAGACGTATTTACTCACGCGTATCGGTAGGAGCGTATTGTTATTGAGCGTATCAGTATCGTATGTATCTAGACAGATTTTTAATTGCTCATATAAAATATATTGCTCATATCTACGTCCAGCGGCATAATTTCGTCAAAATCCTGTGGGGGGGGAGGGGGGGTAAATTTGGAGCCAATTTTCCCAAATCTATTGAAAATGATAGTGAAAACTGAAAAATGAGCCATATATTATCATAGAGGACAAGATATACTAAAGAAAATTGACCTGTTTCTTTGGATACTTGAATTATGCAGGCTTATCTTAGTTTTGACAAGATGTTTTGTAGAAAGTAAATTTCAAATGGGGGGGGGGCAAAATGAGGTCTGGGGAGGGAAAACTTGGGTCTGAAGGGGCAGTTTTCCTCCCTGCTCCATAAAAAATTACGCCCCTTTTTACGTCCTTCCTATAAATTCCACCATCAGCAAGTAGCAAAGGGCACTAAAAGCGGTACTTTTGGTGCCGTGTCTCAAGTGGAAGAGCTGGAGCTAGTGGGCTACCAGAACTTTTTAGAGTGACGTATAATGGCTCATTTAAAAGCTATTACTCATATCTACATGATATATATCAATTCTAACATCCGTAGGTGTGATATAGCACAAAAAACGACACTTTTGATGTCGCTTCTTAAGTAGAAAAGCTTGGAAGCATAAAATGATATCACCATTGTGATAATTATGATCCAAAACCCTCAACCGGAGGTTTGCAAGAACATTTCCCGTATGTTCCTCCTCCAAGTCACTTACTAGCTACGTAATTAAGGTAAAACTCCAATATATAAATGTGATGAACTAATTTTTTAATGCATATCCCAGGAAGGTATTTGGTCAACCCTTTTGATTCAAAAGGAACAGAGGTCATCGAGTCTACGGTTTACAGCGACATTCTGAGTAGATCACTAAATCCATACCCCAACGAGTGGCGTAATTTTGTCAAAATTGTATGGAGGGGGCAACGTTGGAGCCAATTTTCCCAAATCAAGCGACTATGACAGAGAAAACAGAAAAACGAGCCGTATAGTAATAAAAAGAATAAAGATGTACTAAAGAAAAATGACCTGTTTCAAAGGATATTTGAATAGTGCAGGCTTATCTTAGTTTTTACAACATTTTTGGAGAAACTAAATTTCAGCTGGAGGGGGGGGGGGTAAACAGGGGTCTGGAGGAAAACTGAGGTCTGGGAGGGCAAGTTGCCCCCTCTGCCTCATAGCAAATTACGCCCCTGGCCCCAACCCCCTGCCACTTAGTGATTGGAGAAGTGTAGGCATGTGGTTCTGAGTAGAAAGCTATCTTATAGTCCCACAACTCACCCCTGCTGCCACCTACAACTTTTTTTACATAATTTATGCGTGTTTTTATGGTTTTTGTCAGTGAGAATGAAAAAACAGGATTTTTTCACTTGAAAAACATGATTTTTCTCACATTGATGGATGTTTCTTGGACGGTTATGAGTGTTGGTCAATTTGTTTGATGTTTTTCACGGATGTCAACATCAATTTATGTCTGTTTTATGGTTTTTGTCAGTGAGAATGAAAAAAAGGATTTTTCTCACTCTGATGGATGTTTCTTGGATATTCCAAGGTCTATTTATTTGTTGTTGTTGTTTGGCCAAGTAAACGCTAGGGGCGAATGTTAAGATCCAGGAATAGGAAACATTATTTGTTGTTGTTGTTTGGCCAAGTGCACGCTAGGGGAGAATGTTATGATCCAGGAATAGGAAACAGGATCACTTGTTTCCTTTTTAACCAATCAGTGAGTCGGTTACATCTCCTTCTAGACCAATCAGAGGCTTTCTTACATATGGTTTTCCTTTTTTACATAACAATTCACCCTTGAGATTTCGTATATAACGGAAATGCATTGTGATTAAATTATCAGAAAGTATTGTGACACAATGGATAGAACATCTGAAATTATTGATGATCTTCAAGCATTGGCAGCCTCAATTTACAATGTAAGTTCTGTTTTAGTACATTTTCATTTTTTATTTTCAAAATAAAATTATTTTCCTTGGTCACCCTCCAGTATATTTAAGTAAATCCCCTCCCCCCCCAAAAAACTCCACCATGCTATCTTTATACTCGCTAGAAAACATAAAATATGTTCTTTTTACCACATAAACCCCCCTAAACCCCCCCTCCTCACTGTTTTACAACGATAATTCTCGCAATAGAAATAATTCTCTTTCTCGAAAAAGGTGACTTTTCCACCCGTCTGCATTTTCAATGTACCTTTCTGTATCCTAGTAAAAGTGACAACTGGTATCCGTCACTCTGTTGTTATTAAGCCGCTCTATTTTGACATAAAGCTCCGCGCAAGCTTATAAATAAATTTGCCACCCCTTTTCCTGTGTGTTTACGATAGCGGCCTAACCAAAGAGATTGTTTTATTCCGTCAAATTAAAAACAGTTTCACGCAGAAAGATATTACTGTTAATTAAGCTAGGCCTATGCAACTTGTATTTGGAGGAGTAAAACGAGTTATTTCCCAAAAATAATTGTTAACAATATTTTTTAGGACATTACTGAAAAGGGGGTGCTAGGCTAACAATCTTTTTCTATTTTAAAAGCCTATAGACGGGAAACATTTAAAAAAATTTCTCAGCAAGGTAAAAATAGGAGTAATTCTCGCAAATTTGACCTTTTTGCTTTGCTTTTGGCTTAGGGGGAGGGGACCTCTTTGAGACAAAAATGCCTGACAATAAATTCTGTTTTTCTTCTGTAAAAAGGGGAATCGTTTTTTTTTTATTATAAATGTTTTCTTCTTCTTTAAGGATGATTCCGACAAATGCCCGCCGCCTCCCACTAAGAGAGCTAGGGTCCAAGATAAAACCCCAACGAAGAAGAAAGTAACCCAATATGGCCGTTGGCCGAAACCCTCCAGCTCCACGCTTCCTGCTCAAGTTTCATCTGCGCAGGCAACAATGCAGCCAGGCCGAAAACCAAAAAGAGAGTGAATGACTACTTTCAATGCCGAAGAACCGCCTATACAAGATTGTGAGCTTGACCTCCAACATGCGTTGCCTGAGTTTTCAAGACCTTCCCCGTCTACTCAAGGTCAAGAGATAGAGCATGCTTCGCCTGGGCCTTCGGGCACTCAAATACAACCAGAATTTGCAAATGTGAGCATTTTTTCTTACCTATCTTATAGAAATATCTAAAAACAAAGCTATTTTTCAACCTAATATAAACTTGTCTCAGAGACATTAAAATATTAACCCCTCCCCCACCCCCCAACCATTGTTTAAAATTTCTCTGCTCCCCCCTCCCTGAGAGATATCTAAATATAATGTAATTTTTTTGTTTTTGCTTTGTCAAACCACTCTTTTTTTTTCTTTCCTATTTTCTCTGTTCCCCCCCACTATAGGTCATAAACTGTTGCTATCTCTTCGATAATATTTTTAGCTAATTTCTAGTTTACGGTTAGAGAACCTTTTTATCTCAAAATACCGTTTTTCACAATTGAATATTATAGTTTTAAGGATTGTCTTCCAACAATCGATTCATTTCATCGCGCAGTAAAAGTATGTCGCAGAGATATTAAAGGACATTGTTCCCCCTTTTAGATCAGGTCAATTATCGTATACATTCAGTCTGCCGCTGAATTCTCGTAGTGAAGCCGAAAAGGTCTAGCTATATTCTGACTGCATATTTTCTCATAGAAAATTACTAGTACGTTATAAACTGCTTTTTATTTAAACACAATTTTCTATAAGGAAAGGCTAACAAGTAAAGACCGCGCGGTTTTTTTCAAAGCTGATTAGTTTCTACCTTTTTCTTCCATCTTTTAGGACATTTCGCTTTTTTTTCAACACTGTAAAATTATGTCATAAATTTTAAAAGATTTTTTCCCTCCCCACTCAATTTTAGTTGGACAGAGATTATAGCATTGCAATCTCTTACCAGACATAGGCAGTGTTCTACTTTGCGTAATATTGTCTAGATCAACTTTCGCTGCCTTACAACTTGCCAAGATTTTGCAAGGGAAAAATTCAATAAGAGTTAACGGTTCTCGAATTTAATTGTACTGTTTCCCAGAGAATACGCTTGAAAACAGAACAGACGAGTTGTACAATAATCTAGGCTCATTTGGAGTCCTAGACAACACGTGTACGGGGAGTAGAGAAACGACTTATTTCCAAATTGTTATGCCGCCTAACAATACGGTTTTTTAGGACATTATGTAAAAAGGGGGGGAAGGGGATATGCCTCAATTCTATCACCATCATTGTAAAGTGAAAAAAAAAAAAAAACTGTTTCTTCACCATTAGTAAAAAGTATGGGGCCGGGAATTTATAAGAAAAAGATAGCTTTTTTCGCCGTGGCGGCCGGGAAGCGCCAGTGGGCCCGGGAAGTGCCACAGGAAAGCACCGCGGGAAGAGCCGCGGGAAAGCGCCTCGATGACTGGCTCGGAGGGGGAGTATTAAATAGTGGAAATTGAGGGGGGAGTTTTTTGAACAAAATCAAATTCAAATTCTATGTAAAGCGGCGTTTTAGATTTTCGTTAAGTTGGATTCTGCTTTCAGTGGAATATCCAAGATTGACTGCGCTGTATATACTACTGCTATTAAGCACCTGTAAATAATAATCCAATTTAAAAAAAAAGAAAAAAAAACAGTAGGGCTGATTTAGACACTTTGAAAATAAGCTATTTTTTTCATTTATAGGTTGCATTGGTCCCATACTCGTCGTCATCATCATCATAATCCTATTCGTCAGTTGGAGAAGGAGAGGACCTCTCCAACAATTTAACATGGGACGATAACATTTTACCTGACAGTCAAATACCGTTTAATATTGATGAGTTTATAGGTGATTTCTTAAATGTTGATTATAGCGCAGTTGGGCAGGGGGACTTGAGTCAAAACACATTACAAATTTTAGAAGATTTTACCCGGGATTTAAAAGGGAATCCTTCTCCCTCAGCCCCCAATACCCTGCTTCCACTTCAATCAAATGAAGCGGATTCCCATACCCCAAATATTAAACAAAGTGGGGGAGGGGGTGTTGATAATATACAAGAAGGGGAGGGGGAGGGGGTAATGTCCAATTTATAACTTTTCCCGAATTTCAATTGTCAAATACAATTTTAAATGCAATAGTTGTCTACACTGCAACTTTTGGTGACCCATTTAATTCGCTTTTGTATGGTAATTTTGTGTTTGACCCCGTAGAAATTGTGCATGAATATGTAGATAGAATTCGTGCACTGCTGGAGAACCAAATACAATTGTGGGGACGGAGGAGGGATTCAATTAAGGTTTCAATTGTTTCAAAGGTGTTCTATTTAAATGAGGGGAAAAGTGAAGTTTACCATCATTATATACACTCCGAGATGCGTTTGATCTATCCAAATTTAGAGAATTTTGAGGGTGCCTTTTGCGAGTGGGTAGGTCATATTATTGAGCATCTTGAGAATTACAATGAAAATGGGAGCGGCTCTGTAGTTTTATTTGTTGAAAATTTAAGTCTGAATATTTGTAAATTTAAGAAAGATTTTATTTTAAGAGGGGGGATAGGTGGGTATGAAAGGGATACAGTTTTAAATTATAATCCAGATTTAGTAGGTTGTCGTGGTGTCCAGAAGATCTGTTTTGAAACAGCTCAAAAATGTTTCAAGTACGCTTTCCTCATATCAGCATTTCAGCCTCTAGCAGATGACGCTACCAAGATGAATTTAGACGATTGGGCTGTACATGGGAAGGAAGGGTCCAATTTCCCAATTGTAGATGTCTCTTGTTTAGATACCCAGTAACGCTAAGATCTATTGATATTTTTGAAAGGGCTAATGCACATTTAAATATCAGTGTTACTGTGGTTCAGTATGAAACTTTATTTGAAGATGGGGTTCTTTTAAAAAAGAAGTGGGTGGTTGTCCCAGGCCGGGGCCTGACGATTGAATTTGTCAAAAACGGGGGTTTGTTGTTGTACAGATCAAAATCTAGTGACCTTGCCACTTAAATCGGCCATTTCAACACAATCACAGACATCAGTTGAGTTATGGGGGAGGGTAAGAATAAGGGGGTATGTTTCTACTGTCCAACTTGCCTGTCTCGATTTTGGACAGAATTAAAGCTGCAAAATCATATGAGGCACTGTAGACGGCATGGCTATCAGACAGTGGAAACGGTTTCAGGGGATAGGGCCATTTTACGTTTTAAAAATTTTCAAAACACCTTCCTCCAGTGCAAAAAAATATCTTTGGATTGTGAAGCTAAGCTGGTGGAAGTGAACGATCCTCGATTTCCAAACCGAATCAAAGAACACCAAGCTATTGCAGTGTCCTATGCCCATGCGCAAAGAGACAATTCTAACACCATGCAATTGTTAGAAATAGTAGAAAAATTGGATGAGAGAGAGTTCATGATCAAGGCACTGACTAAACTAATTGGCACAGCTAATGGCGCTATTTCACGTTTAAAAAATACGTATTATCCTATGGTGTTGTCTGCAGAGGATCATCTCGCGATTAAAAATAAAAAAATATGTTGGGTTTGTAAGGGGGAGTTTGTAGAGGGGGATAAGGGGACTAAACGGACTAGAGGGGGAGGGGGAAAGTCAGGAACCATAATCAATTGTGGCAGGAAATATCCTCTGGGGGTAGTAATTTTAGAGGGGTTGCGCATCAATCGTGTAACTTAAATGTTAGCCAGCAGTTTTTTATCCCAGTTTTTATCCACAACTCAAATTATGATTTAAAATTTATTTTACTGGCACTGGCACGTACGCACAAGAAGGGAGGGGGAGTAGACAGTTCATGGGTAAACAGTTCATTTACCTATAACATTATGCCCAAATCGGCCGAGAAGTTGTTGCTTCCCGAGCTGAAATGGCAGGTAGTAAATAATGGACATACGTGATGGAATAAAATCAGGTTTTTAGATTCCTTTAGTTTTTTCCCAAAGCATTGAGTCAATTGATTCAAGTGCAGAAAAGTGACAATTTTGATAGCTTTCCTTTGCTTAAACAGTGCTTTCCAGACAGTGAAATGTATGACCTATTGACCTGCAAAGGTGTATACGCATACGACTATTATTGTTCTGGCGCTCGCTTAAGCGAGGTGAAACTACCTCCATTTGAAGCTTTTCACAATTCACTCACCAGTAGTGAATGCACAGCCGAGGACTATGAGTTTGCCAAGAAGTTTTGGGCTAAGGGGAATTGTAAAAATGGGTGGGATTATTGTAGACTGTGCTTGGCCAGTGATGTTTTAACTCTGTTGGATATAGTCTGCAAGAACACAGACCAAATCTATTCAGAGATCGGGTTATATATAGGCTGTTATTTTTCCACGCCACATTTGGTGATGGATTTGATTTTAAAAATTAGTAGGGAGGAAATAGGCCTAATCACCGATGTAGATCAGCATCTTTTTGTAGAGCGTTCAATGAAGGGAGGGTATTTTTTTCATGGGGACCGCGTCTTGTCAACCGATCCGAGCGGACAAAATAGCAACACCGGTGCAAAGTCAAATGCAGTGTTATTGGACATGAACTCATTGTACCCCTCTGCAATGTCTCACTACTCTTTGCCGTATAGCAACTATCAATGGCTTGAGAATCCTTGTGAGTTCCCCGACATTACCACCGTCGAGGAAAATGGGCCGCAAGGATGGTTCTTTGAAATTGACGGGCATATTCCACTGGCGCTTCACGATTCAGTCAGAGATTTCTTATTTCCCTGTATCAATCGGTCCGTGAGCAGGGACTCACTGAGCCCCTACAATCGATCACTGGTTGAGGATATGGGGATGCATTGGACCTCTTCCAAGCAAAAACTGATTGCTGATTTGGACCCTAAGGAGAATATCGTTGTTCACCATGTACTTTTGTACTGGATAGTGAACAATGGTTTCAAGATCATCAAAATACATAGGGTCCTGCAATTCAATCAGCAACTATACTTGAAGACGTTTATCGACACTTTTGTTGATAAACGCTCTAGGGCAAGCTCCAGAGTAGAGAAGGAAATGTACAAACTCATTCTTAATTCAGCGTTTGGCAAAATGTGTGAAAGCGTACGTAACAGATCTCGCTGCGACGTCGTGACTGACCCTCTAGAGTGTGCACGAATTATTGCCAACCCCAATTTTACATCGTTCTCGAGCATAGAGGCTGGCATGGTTCTTCTACACAGGAAAAAGCGAAAAATGGTACCGAACAAGAATATAGCAGGAGGTAGTTCAGTACTAGAATTTTCCAAAAAGCTCATGTTGTCGTTTTTTTACAATGTGTGCAAGGTGCAATGGCCAAGGGAGGGGAGGTTCAAGTTTACCATGGGGATACAGATTCTCTGCTGTTAAAGGTAAAAACCGTGGATTTATTGGGTGATCTAGAAAAGGGGGAACACATCAGCTCGCGGATGGATTTCACCAGCTGGAATCCGTCCCTCTACCCCGAGTTGGTGAAACGTCAAGCCCCCAACCAACTATTAATGTTAAAATCAGAGACGGGGAGTGATTTGATATCCAGGGGGGTGTTCCCGGGTCCTAAAGTTTATTGCGTTAAAACTTATAGTGGGGATGAAAAGCAGGCGTGTAAAGGGGTGCCTACACATTTTGTAAAGAGCAATTTCGACATGAGCGTGTACAGAGACTGTGTAGAAAGTAGCCTAGTGCCGAGAGCACAAGTGCTTGCAATTCGCTCTCTACAGTATAGAAATTATACTGTGAGAGTGGAAAAAAATGCAATGTCGTGTATATCCGACAAAGTCTATCTGCTCGAGAATGGTGTAAGCGTCCTGCCACATGGCCACTACCGTATTTCAGACCGAGTTGAATGCATAGACTATCGCAATCAACTTGGTCTGGATAAATTAACCTAACCAACTAACAAACTAACCAACTAACCACCAACCTTTCAAAAATTAACTACCCTCACCAAACCCTTTCATAAATTAACTAACCCAATCTAACCCAACCTAACCTGTAGCAGCAGCAGCAGCAGCAGTGATGATAACTATTGTATACAGTTTTTTCCACTGCGGCCCCCGGGGGGTGGGGGGTCCCGCCCGCGGCCGGCCTCGGGGGCTAGGGGGTCTCGCCCACAGCCAGCCTTCGGCTCCGCGACCCTGGGGGGGAACCCACTTTTAAATTCATAATATTCAACTTTGCTATCAATTTTTTTTGTTTTCCATGTGTTTTTTTTTGTTTTCAAGTGCTGTTGTACAAAAAGTGTGCTACTGTGTGTTTGCTAATGTACATAAAGTGTTCTTGCTGTACAAAAAAAAGTTTTTTTTTAAGACAATAAGTCTCTCTGTTGTTCTTGTTCGTGTTCATGTACAAAAGTGTTTTTGTTTTTTTATGTTGTACATAAAGTGTCATTTTTATCGTTGTTGTCAGGTTCATGTTGAACAAATAGGCGTTTTCATGTTGAACAAAATAAATGACCATGAAATATTTTTTTTGTCAACTGTTCTTATTGAACATAAAGCGTCATTTTGATGTTGTTGTTGTTCATGTTGAACAAATCGGAGTTTTCATGTTGCAAATAAATGACCATGAAATAATGTTTTTATCAACTGTTCTTATTGAACCGATAAAGTGTTATTCTTATGTTGTTGTCAGGTTGTTCATGTTGAACAAATAGAGTTTTCATGTTGAACAAAATAAATGACCATGAAATAATGTTTTTGTCAGGTTCTTATTGAACCGATAAAGTGTCATTTTTATGTTGTTGTTATTGTTCATGTTGAAAAAATAGAGTTTTCATGTTGCCGAAATATATTACCATAAAATATTGTTTTTTTGTTGTTCTTGTTAACGTACAAGATAGATCTAAAGGAAAATTATTGCTACTACTACTTATTCATGGAGCACATATGCTTTAAGGTTAATTATAGTTCGTCTGTTGTCAGCAGCAGCAGCAGCAGCAGCATGCATTAATGTGAAACCCTCTTCAGGTTGTCTGTGTGAAGGCCCTATATGTCGAACGCAGCCATACTTTTAACTAGAAAAATTATAGATTGCGATAAAGAATATGTTGAACAACCGAAAAAATTTACTAATGCTATAGTATTTGGCAGGAGTCCTACGATCAAATAAATGCTATTGCCACATCTATACCAATACAATTCATACGGGGACTTGATGTTTTCAATAGTATTGAATCGAACTCATGGTTGATTATTGATGATTTGGCTAAATTCATTGAACAGTTCTCAAAAGAAATGCTACAACGTTTCACTGTTTGCTACCACTATGCACAGATTTCGATAACCCTAGTTTTACACAATCTGTTTTATCAAAGCAAATGCATCTGAACCCTTGCTTTGAATTGCACTATCTATATTACCTATCGAGTTGTTCGTGATTCTAGCTCGCTAATAACTCTCATTAAACAGATATACCCCGGTGCCCCTAAATTTCTGTTGTCAGCGTACACTCAGGCGACTAACAAGCCCTACGGTTACATTTTGCTGGATCTTAATCAGAGCAAGCCCGAGGATCTACGTGTAGTCACTGACATTTTCAACAATGAAATTACAGTATATCTTCCGGTGATACAGTAGAAAAGGCTATTAGTTGGCGTTATGACACTGAAGAAACTACTCGAACAACGGCATTTATTTTCCGTTTTAAGCACTTCTAAACCTCCACTCAGGAAGGCCATATTCAAACATGGTGTTGACAATGATTTCATTAATCTAATATCTGAACTTTGTTTAAATTTAACCGAGGGCAATGTTCAACTGCCAAAAGGTGTTATACAACAGACAACGCAACATCGTTCCACTTTACATACCTTAGATATCCAAAATAAGGGAAATTTTTTTAAAATAAAACGTCTCCTTTAAGCAGGTGGTAGCTTTATCACACTTTTATTACCAATAATTGCAGGACTTGTAAACTGTTTTCTCTAGAGAGAATTGCTAAACCCTATAAATTGACACCATTTGAACTTGTCCTCTCACCCATCGAACATTTTGAAGACAATCTAAGCAAACTCACTAATAATGAGAATATTGCCAATGATAAAAAACTGCTTTTACTTCAAGATGCATTGAGACGTATGGACAAACATAGACTATATCGTGAGAGACCCACCGTCGCTGTCCCAGATCCCTCCAAACAGGAAACATCTCCTCAAGATTCTGCAGCAGCAGCACTGCAGTCAAAGGAGAAGGAATTGAATTCAATTGTATCGAAAATTGGGAACCTATTGCCACTGACCTATCGAGAACAGAGTAAAAGGGTATTATCATATCTCATGTTGGAAACTGGTGGTGATGAACATCTAATTCAAGTCGACAGCACAGAGAAACGAATTAAAATTCAGGGAAAAAGTTATAATCTAGTTGATTTAATTTGTGATATGGTGACGAATCGTAAAGGAATTTTATCCTTTGACAATAACCTATACACCTTTCTAAGTGTATCAAATGTAGCGATAAAAAGATTGATATTTGTAGCGATAGAAATTTCTCCGATAGCGCCGCTTATAGCGCTGGAGATTGTGTCAACTAGGCCAGCGCCACTCTCAATTAATGAGAGAGAATTAAACATGTAGACATATAAATGTGGCCTCTTTTTTCTCGAGCTATCTGGAGATCAGATTCCTTTGGGAGCGTTTACCTTGGAGACATACGAACTAATTACCTATTATTAGGCTAGACGCAGACATATAAATGAAATAAACACAGATAAAAAGGCAATAGATTTATTGACTTACATATTTAGATGCACAGTAATAGGTCACTTCAAATGCCAATAATGGTGACCGAGATGAAAGAGTTTAAGACTTCTATCTCAATGGACCTGCTTCAAATTTACGAATCCTTCAAAATCTAATTTACGAATAATCTTAAAAAGCACATCTACCCCACTACCAAACGCAGTTCTTTCGTCCTGCGCTGTAAGGACTGGCTTGCCATTGGCTCACGTGACCCAAGGACGCGAATCCTCGTCCAATAATCTCTTTGAGATGTTTCAGCTGATTCAGGCGTTCACACAGTTTTTTGCGATTTAAACTTTTTTAGAAATATCGTACTTAGCATTTTTTTTGCTAATAATTATCGTATCGAAATTCGAACAACTAGCGTCGTTGTTCGACTGAAGCTAGAATGCAATTTCTCTTTTTGCTGATTAAGAATTTAGACTCTTGGAAGCGGTATTTGAACTCAATTAGGGGACATTTAATTTCTGCCCGAATTATCTTTAGAAGGAAAGAATCTTGTATTTTATAATTGCCATTTACTACTGATATACATAACCTTCCCATTAGATACTTAACTACCGTCATTAGTACCTGCTTATTGGGAGTTCTAAAAATTGGCTATACTATGTTTCTTATTTAATTCTATCTACCTATCTAAACTTCATCTCCATGAAGCAGAGAATTTATGTTTCTAGTCTAGCTACTGTACTCTCGATTTTTTTAATTAAATTTTTACCATGCCTTTTTTTTTATTTTTATGTCTATATGACATACTACATTCTACCTACACTACGTTAAATGAATAACATGATAATATTACACCTAATTCTACTTGTGGTACATACATGAATGATTTATAACATACAATATTGGGTTCATCATATTCACTGATAACATTAAAACACTTTCAATATTGGGATTTTTGAATTGTCCAAGTTATTAGGAAGTAACATATGTAGATTTAAATCTATTCATCACCTTCGAGTCCTTAGTGTACTACACCCTTCTGTTGTAAATTATTGTCCTTCTCTCTTTTTGTCTTGGAAAAAATTTTTGAAGCATTTACGTTATGGTTTCTTCACGGAACAGTTCGACCCTGGTTGTCTTTACACGAAGTTTTCTCTAGTAGTCAACTGGGAAATAATGCTTCGTACTTTAGGTGTTGGCGTTTTTCTTCTCAGCATATGATTGTGCAGGATATTTTAAGGCTCATAGGGAATATTTTCTCTCGTTAAATTTGTTCATTTGTGTGTTTTATAAAATTGTTAGCGTATGGCTTGCACCGATTAGCCTTTGTATTCAGTCTTTGGTTAATAATGAGGTAGTTGAAGTTTGTTTTTGAAATGGAATATTGTCATACTATATTGACTCATTTAACATATTGTCTTTAACTTGAACTTCAAACATTTTCAATTATCGTTTAACTTCAAATGTCGTTAAATATCGTTTATCTTGTATTGATCTTTGGGGTTCTCAGAATTAAACTTCAAATTGTCTCTAACTTCAGCTTCAAATATCTTCAAATGTCTTTAATTATCATTTAACTTCAAATATCATTAAATATCTTTTATCTTGTATTGATCGATGGGGTTCTCAGCATTTATGTGATTTTAAAATTCGTTAAAGTACTTGATATAGAGGTTTAAATATAGTGTTACCTGATACGTAATATGGTTCATGGTCGAAGAAATGACGATCGAAAGTAACTGTTGTTTTCGTAGACGAAGCTGGGATGAAAATTGCCTGGGGTCTATGGTGAGTACTTTCTGTTGGTTGAGATATGATGAAAATAGATGCTACTGAGTCGTATCTGTACTGGGCAGCTCATTGTAATGCTCAACGGCAAATTTGCCATTTCCTCCCTGTAATAAAAATAGCCAAGCAGAATCAAACGTTCTTTAAAGTAAACACTCATAGTACAAATAAGTCACGTATTGATTGGGTACATTAATTTCCACGTTATGAGACAGAATTAAATAAATACACTAATATTAGTACTCTCAACGAAAATCTAAAAATTTAAAACAGAGATGTCTTCAAATTTGTTTTGAGAACGGAAATATCGATATTAAATAAACATAATTTACCCTACATTATTAAGTTTGAGGTCTAATTTTACAACTTATTTCATGCCTGCATTGTTCACGCACGTCCGTGCTGTATAAGAAACGCATGTGCAGCGTCATAACCACACGGTTTTACGTAAACGATACTACAAATGAGGGAACAAGACAAACAGGACGAGTGGCGACCTCTATACCCACTCATTTTATAATGTCTTCCCTATTTCTTGGCTTAGACGTTCTCAGGGGGTGTCGGGTTTAACCTCAGCTGAAATGCAGAGGTGTTCTTCTTTGTTTCCCCGTATTTTTCTCTTCGATTTTCCGTAATTACAAGTCAACATTGGTGCCTCATATTCGGCTTTCAAATAAGGTCATTAGATGCAGGATTCCAAGCTTGCCCGCGTAGATTCCAGTTGATGCTTGGCAAAGAATATAAGCGTAATGAACAACTGACATCAATATCTTTTTAGAAGGCTATTGTTTGAGCAAACCCTTCAGCACTAAATAAATAAATAGGATATTAAAGTCTTATTAGAATCCGTTAAGCGAGAAACACCTTCACCTTAATGGGGAATTCCTTGTTGGTTTTACTTAGTCACCACTGGACATACACAGGGTTTCAATCCATGTATCTTAACTGATCAAATGGTTTTAAAATTTTACATATTATTATTGAGATATAATTCCACATCCGCCGTGAAATTCTACATATAAACGTACCAATAGCCAACTATAGGTACATATATTTCTCGAGTAAGAAACACATGAATAAGCAAGCGTGCAGCATGTAATTACACTAGTATCCTATTTTATGTGTAGGCCTAAAACAATTATAATCTGCACTAGGACAAAATATTTCATATAATTAGACGCTTCTGTACTGATAATATCTTGTTTTGGATACTATCCATCTTAGTTAGGGCATGGGTCGAATTTTTTTTTTTTTAGAAAATTCCAGGGGACCTGAGTCAGTATAGGTAAGATATAACGTGACTGACTTGCGAGAATATGTCACAGAAATTAGAGCACAAGATATGTCAGAGATAAACCAATGAAATTAAAGAACATTTTTGTCACAGAACTATAGAACAGTGATCTCTCTGTTATTGTATACGCCATAGATATAAACTAATGAAATTAATTTTTTCGCCAAGGAGCTAAAGACATTAATGGTTCTGTTTCTCTTTGGAAGTAATGTTTAACACAGAGCTGTAGGACAGCATACGTCATAGGTATAATATAATGAAATTAAAAAGCTTTTCTTTTTTTCTCCTCGGAGCTATAAGAAAGTAAACTCTCTGTTTCTCTTTCAAATCATTCTGATCCAAAAAACTAAAACTTAACTAGCTCACAAAAGTTTCTATTCAACCTTTAAGTATTGTTTTGACTGGCCCTGATTGACATAAAAATACTAATTTCTTACACTTGAAGGACTGAAGAATATCCCTTCCTACCGCTGTTTACAAAAAAAAACTAAAAAAAAAAAAAAATGGCCTTTAGTTCCATCCTCGGCGTACCACAAGGACTGGCTCAACGCCACTTGTCAGTCTTAGTCGACCACGAGCTTCCTACCGTTGGTTATTTTCTGTTCCAACCTTTCTATTATCCTTTGAAAGGGCATAGAAATAACACTAACAAAAATAAGACATCTAAACTTAATCAAATCCTTAGTAACATAGACTAATTTAGTCTAAGGTGCGCAAAGTATAGCAATCAAGGATGCTTGTTGTAACAAAACATTGAACGTAGATTTAATTAAACTGAAGTACTAAGGTATGTCTTATGTCTAGCTACAAAAATAAAACCTACAAATGCTCATCCTCTCACGCTCTTAAATAAGTAGAACAACATAAAAAGAAAATTGACATTTTCAAATAGGCAGTTTTTAAGAACAATAGACAGACTTTTGACGACCTTTCTTAATTGTGTTGAATGGTATCTGTTTATAAAAAAAGCAATAAGTTAAGTCTGATATTTGCCATTACAAATAACCCATAAAATTAATAAGCGCAAATAACGCGGATATTTATCCACTAGGGGACCTAACGTGTGCGAGGATAGTCGACCTCAGCAACACAAATGACACTCCACCCCAAAAAAATACATTCATGTATTTTTAATTATTCCTTGTAAACAATCACGAACACTGGCTTGTTTTACATCTACATGACTCTAAAGCAACCATGGTTCAAAATTCAAATTTTCTTGTTCTCTCATTTTGCGGAGCTACTTCAGAATTTGAATTTTTTCTAACACCATTATTCACGCAAAGGTCATCTGTGTAGGTCGTCTGTGGGCTTACATTATTTGTAAACAAGCATGAACAGTGGCTTGTTTTACATCTACATGGCTCTAAAGCAGCCATGGTTTAAAATTCAAATTTTCTTGTTCACTCGTTTTGCGGAGCTACTTCAGAATTTGAATTTTTTATAACACCATTATTAACATGAAGGTCATCTGTCTAGGTAAAGGAGACCCTTTTAAGACCTATCCCCATGCCTCAATTTTCTGTGATTAACGGTTTCTTTCGCCAAATTTCTCGCCTTATGCAGAGTTCCAGTCACAGCTGGGTAACAACTCTTTTTTTTGCTTCCTTTGGTGACTTTTTCTAAGCTTCCACTTTTGTTTTATTACTTATTGTTACTTTTCTGTTTTTTTTTTCGTCCTTTTCCTCAAGTAATTTAATTGTATATTTATATATCTTTTCCTTCCCTTTGCTTGTGAAACTACATAACTAACCTAGTATTTGTTAGCTTTAACAAAGGTAATTCTATTGCTTATTACGTCGTAAAATGCCATGTTTTCGAAGCATCTCTACTCCTATAATACTCGGAAATGGCAGCTTCTAACCTATAATGGTTCGGACCACAATTTATGTGCTTCCTTTGCTAAATTGTAGCAGTGTTATCCTTGAACAATAAGTGTTCGTGTTTACTTATGCCGCTGCCACCAATGTTCGTAGTGCTAGCTACCACTGCCACCACTTATTCGGGTGTATGTGCTGGGTCACCACTTTTAAAGGCAAAAATGGCACAAAAAAGGTTGCTATGCCACTTACTCGAAGGGGAAAACCCCTTGTCGGTCCAAATGTTAGTGAGATTCCCGCTTTTACCACAACGGTTCTGCAAATATCGGGTTTGGTACTACCCTATTTACAGTATACCCTGTCCCAGGGTATGACAACGCGATCGAGTGGTCAAATGGCCACTTTCTAGAGTCAAATGTACCCGCCTTGGGTTACGGCTAGAAAATCTCTACTCTCTCCTTGGAGGTAACAACCCTCCCTGTCAATATAATAATGACGGTACCTTGTAGCTCTATTCCTACCCTAGCCTGGGCTACGGAAAATAGTGCACAGCTTGTAGAAAATACCTTACTTGTATTCTTTCAGAAGGGTCACAAATACCACAAAAGGCCGCGCCATTTGTAGCGATAAAAAGATTGATATTTTTAATTACCTTACTTGTATTCTTTCAAAAGGGTCAAAAATGCCAAAACAGGCCGCGCCATTTGTAGCGATAAAAATATTAGTATTTGTAGCGATAGAAAATTTTACAATAGCGCCGCGTATAGCACTGGAGAGTGTGCCAACAAGGCCTGCGCCATGAAGGACGCGAATCCTCGTCCAATAATTTCTTTAAGATATTTCAGATGATTCAGGTGTTCACAAGGTTTTTTGCCATTTAAACTTCCTTAGAAATATCGTACGTAGCATTTTTTTGCTACTAATTATCTTAGCGAAATTCGAACGACTAGCGTCGTTGTTTGACTGAAGCTAGAATGCAATTTCCCTTTTTGCTTATTAAGAATTTAGACTCTTGGAAGTGGTATTTGAACTCAATTAAGGGACGTTTAATTTATGCCCGAATCATCTTTAGAAGGAAAGAATACTGTATTTTAAATATATCGCATTTTACTCATGGCACACAAACTTCCCCAAAAGTCGTATTGGCAATAAGCAAATTCTAAATAAACTAAGAGAATATAGTCCTCCAACAACGCCAACACCGTCATTTAAAAAAGAAGAAGATTCAATATTTGATAATAATATCAGCAGCAGCAGCAGCAGCACCACTGATTTTACAACATCTGCGGCTACTAGTCAAAAGCGAAGACGAATTGATTCACCCTCCAGTGTGCAAAAGGGGAGTGGACATTACACTACGTGTTTGTGTTCAGAATGGATGAAGTTCTGAAAGGTGTCTATGAAAATATTGGTGAAGCAGGAAGTTTAAGTTCTCTCAAAACGCTTTCTAAAGTTGTCTCTGACAGCACATTGAAAAAAACAAAAGAGTATCTAGAGAATGAACCGAGTTACACACTGCACCGGAATCACAGGCTTCGTGGCAAACAATATTGACAAACTAAAGCCTTTTTCCTCTGCATATAATGCAAACGGATCTTTTAACTTTAGACGCAGTTCAACGGCGTCACAATGCACTCTACAAATATATTCTAGTGGCAATCAGTGTCTTTAGTCGTTATGCCTATGCCATTCCATTACGGTCAAAGAGAGGTGTTGAAGTTACTCGGAATAGAATGAATAGAACAAGTGATTTTTGGACGAAACTCTCCCCCACCATCAAATTCGACAACAATGGAAAGTATGAAGTTGCTCTTGTCGACTGTATTCTCAAAAATACCTACGACATCCTGAGAAAGGATCGTGAATATGAAATAAAAATTAGACCCCATGATTGGCCACTCATTAGCGATCAACATGATGATTGACCACTCGTTAACGATTGAGAAAAAATTGAAAAGATCAATTCATTTGAATATCCATATGTTGTATTACCCTACGAGGTAATACAACATATGTACGAGGTTACCCTACGGGGGGTTTGTATTATTTGTATTAATTTGTATTACCCTACGAGGTAATACAACATATTTCTGCTCGTAAAAAAGGAGCTTTTCATTTCAACTATTCAAAGGAGGAGGGCAAGATCTACATTAGTTCACCTATTGCCAATGAAAAGGTTATTCTCAATGATAACCTAAAGGATGTTCTTGGCTTTAAGCTCCATATAATCAACGGTAAAAGTGCCGGAAACACTAATTTCATTTTTGCTGACTATCCGCCTGCCTTCTCCACAGACACTTGTATATTTCTCTACGCTTCATTTGTGGAAACATCTCGGGTTGGTAATTCAAATGTTCTCCTCCAATGAGTTCTTGAACGAAAAACCAATCAAGAACATATTCACCACTACAATATAAAGCATCTTCAATATATTCCCGTAAACACTTCCTATTTGGACATTTGTCTTTTAACAGTAATTAGTAAAGCAGAGTATCCCATGGCGATTTCTATTTGCTTTACAATATTTACTTGTCTTGTCGTCATATCAGTCAACAACAAGGAATCCGATAAAAAAGTAGTATTCATATTTCCTTGAACTTAGCGCTAAAATAGTGCTCTTGCCTTATGACAAAATGGCAATGGAATGAGCTATTATAAGGTGCACTCGTCAATGTCTGGCTATGGTCTTGACAGCGGGTTTGCTAAGCTGTTTCGCTCTTCACTACCACTGGCTATAAAATATCTTGTACCTGCTGCGATAGATTTTGCATCCTTTACACTATACGATTGGGGCTCTGGCAAGGATTTTAAAAAAAGTACTACGGAAAATCTTAGGTCCAGTGCGCGAACCCTTGGCGAGAGATTAAAAAAAAATGGTAAAGGTTTAAAAAGGTCGAGAAACAATGCATCATTCATCAGTCTCCACTCAGGTCGGACACGAAAGACCGGACACGAAAGACATCATCCCTCTTGCCAAAGAAAAGAAGGAAAAAGCCGACACGTACTGTAAACAGAAGAAGAAGCTCCAGGAAAAGAATTATTAGATCGAAACTAGATTTCTTCTCTTAAGATGTCCTACCTACCGCATAAGGATTCTCAACGCTCAAGCGCCTCCGCATTAATTCTATTCAATGCTTAAAATGTTGATGTTAGTGTTAAGCATGGATACTATGAACAATTTTATCATCAACAACCCATCTCCGATAATATCCACTTTCAAATTTATTCCAATGAAGACTACTTTATGGACATGTCTTCGACATTTATAGATTTGCAAATGAAAGTCCGGAAATCCGATAATACAATGCCAATTCGAGGCGATGGGATATCCTATGAAAATTGTATATTACATAATTTATTTCGTCAAATCAGTGTCTACATCAATGGCACGCTGGTGAGCACAAGCAGTAATCTCTCAAATTATACAAGCTATATGCAATTCATACTGATGACACCCAAGTCATACAAGGAATTTAGAGGCACCTCTAATGGATATGAATATATTAATAATACTGATAGTACAGATGCACTTAAAAATACTACAACTAGTGAGTTACATCTAGTTGGAAAAATATATCATGAAATATTTAATATACCCCAATGGAAGCCGCCCAATGTTAAAGTGGATATAAAACTGACACTTGCACCATCCAATTTCATATTGAGAAAAGAACTTGCTGCCAATCCTGATGTAAGTATCTCCCTCACCTCGGCAATACTTCATGTACGCAAACAACAAGTCATGAGTTCTGTTGTTCTGGCAGTGGAGAAACTGAAAGCCAATGGAAATAATATTAAACTACATGTTCCACATAAAATCACCCATCAACGTCATATTGCCATGGGGTCAGGCACCTTCACTAGTTCATCCTTTATCAATGGCGAAATTCCATCAAAACTCGCTTTGGCATTTGTAAATAGCGCCAGTGCAATAGGATCATGGACTGGATACCCACATAAATTCGAGATGTTTAGACTTTCATCTCTTGTGTGCAAAGTAAACGGCATCCCACTCTACAATCTATTTTTTGATAAATCCTATAGAACATTGTACGAGTTGACCATGCAAACCCTAGATCATAATTCGCAACTATTTGAAAATGGTATAACCGAAGATATGTTTGCTAAAACACATGGTATCATTGTACTGGATTTGTCTGGCACACAGGATATGAGTAGAGTACGTACGGGGAGTGTGCGTTTAGAGTGTACATTTGCCGACCCATTGGCTGAGAGTATTGCACTAATCTCACTAAATCAATATGAAACCTATTTGGAAATCACTCCCGAAGGCAGTGTTCTACTAGACTTGGCGCCATGAACACCAGTCAAATAATCAATGTATTTAATATGGATCCCCACATTTCCCAGTACAAATCCTATTGTCTGCCCTCGGACTTTCTTGGAAAAATTCAAAGTGTCAACAATACCTTGATTATTGTAAATAGCAGTCCGTCGACTGTGCTGACGGGTCATTGGCTGTGCATCTTTCAAACAATGAAGACGATTGAATTTTTTGATCCTCTTGACCTACCATACACATTTTACACACCCCACTTCAGCAGTTATATCGAGAGCAGTGGGAAAACTATTATTCAAAATCGGAAGAGGGTGCAGGATCTAGCGACTAAAAGCTGTGGCTTCCATGCACTACTATATTTTGTGTTCCGATGTCGCGGCTATACTTACAAGCAGTTTCTCCACATTTATAGTGACTATCCACGTCTGAAAGACTTTCTAGTGGAAAATATCCTCTCAGACCTGTACAGTATTGATTTCAGTGCCCTACGAGTAAAGTGCTTAAAAAATGTTTGTGAATTTGTTTATTAATAAAATACATATATATATATATATATATATATATATATATATATAACAACAATGTCTTTAAATCTTCACTTTAGATTTCTTCGCCTTCGGTGTATAGGCAACTGTCGTGAACCACTAATGCTGGTAAATCATTTGGATTCATTGAATATTGATCTTGATTGACTGCAAAGTCAGGGTCACATTTTCTACAGTACAACGTAACTTCACTCTTGTCATATCTCTTTGTATAGTCAATGATACTATTTGCATTCATATTATGAAATTCACGAGTTTCAATCTGACTATTTGAAGCAATATCACATATAGTGTTTTCAAATAGTGAATCACATTTGGTAACTGCCAAATAAAAATCACTAGGTTTATAGTCATAATAGACAGTGTTGTCAAAACAATGGCCTAGAAACAAAATTGTCTTGTTACACCAATAGCTAAATCGTGGACCTGACTCTTGCTCCAATAATAATTTAAACCCCTTATGATTTCAATCTCGTAGTCATCAGCTAAAATAATATGCAGGATTCTTTCCAGTCATAGCGGGGTAAGTATTCTCCCACTGATCACATTTATCACATTGACAATTGGAGCACAGGTGTCCTCTAGGGTGAGAGTCACAAATCTCCTCAAGACATGAATTACATCCTTTAATTTGTGCTGCATAGTCTCTATATAATTTACAAGGATTACATAATTTGCACTCTTCACTATAGTCATCAATAATTGTAAAATTCTCACATTGAGTCCAACTGCCAAGAGTTTACATGCACAATGGACATATATAGAACATTTTTTGGTTTCCGATGTCAACTCTCTCTCACAGCTAAAACGAAACTGATCGTCCTCACTCGATAAATTCAGTGGGGGGAATGGGGAGAGGAGTAACTCTGTGACGTTACCTCTTTCGAATGGTGGAGTCATCTACATTGAATCCATTGGCAATGCTTTCAAAAGTATATCCACGATATGATTCTGCTTTGTTCCAATTAATATATCAATAAATTGAGTATAAGCATTTGAATCACATTTTAAAAGTTTCATACAATAGTCCAATGGGGGAAAATCACTCCTCATTATATTGTCAAGTGTTCCCTGACGAGAGAATATCCTGCGTTGTAGAGATAACTCGAGAAAATCGTCATCCAAAATCAAATGTTTTTCCATAAACACTAGATTTGATCTAATTCTCTCTTTCTCAAATTTATTCATTTTTCAATCCTTTCACTCTGACTGCTGACTCTAGACTGACCCTGATTCGTTAGCCCTAAGCTAACCTAACCAGAAAAGAAAGGGAACATTTTCGATTTCAAACAATTTTATTGAATAATTACAACAACAATAATAATACTAAGCATGTACAATTAGCGATAGAGTTTATTGTCTTCGATATGTTTCACTAATGCACTTGAAGCACATTGAAGTCTCTTCACATGTGCTATATCAACTTTTGCAGCGAAACATAATTGATCCTCCATTTTAAATTTGCTCAAGGATATCACATATCTTGCATATAATGAATCCCATTCCAGACAAAGCCGTGATCCTTTCGTGATTTCCACCGCAATGTTTGGTGCTCTTGTATTATTACCATCAACTCCACTATCAACTTCTAAGAGGGTAAACATTCCACTTGCCATCATCAACACACACAAATATATATCCAAAAGAGTAAAGTCAAAACTGTTCTTCTCACTCCTTTGAATTCTATTCACAGACTAAAAAAAACTATAGCAAAAATTTTTCCTCATATTCTTCGCAATCCTCCGCCGCTAATATGTAAGCGAGCCTCTGATTGGTCTAGAAGGAGATGTGACCGACTCGCTGATTGGTCTAGAAGGAGACACGTGATCCTGTTTCCTATTCTTGGATCATAACATTCTCCCCTAGCGTGCACTTGGCCAAATAACAATAACAACACCAAATAAATCAACCTTCAAACATCCATCAAAGACAGAAAAGTCCTGTTTTTTCATTTTCACTGACAAAAACAATAAAACAAACATAAATTGATGTTGACATCCATCAATGTGGGAAAAATCCTGTTTTTTCATTCTCACTAACAAAAACCATAAAAACAGACATAAATTGATGTTGACATCCGGGAAAATCATCAAATAAATTGGCCAGCACTCATAACCGTCCAAAAAACATCCATCAATGTGAGAAAAATTCTGTTTTTTCAAGTGAGAAAAATCCCGTTTTTTAATTCTCACTGACAAAAACCATAAAAACACGCATAAATTATATAAAAAAAAGGTGTAGGTGGCAGCAGGGGTGAATTGTGGGACTATAAGATAGCTTTCTACTGTTCTCGAACTCCTCAAAGTTATACATTAAAAGAAGGATTTCTTATTGTTATACTTACTTATTCAAATTATTTACTTGATAACCTCACCTCATTGTCCTCTTCATCATGAGAGAGTATATCCAAAGAGGAAGAAAGACAAACGAAAATAGTTCTGTAGGAAAATTCAGGAAATTTTTCCCAGATCTTTTGAAATGATAACAAACTTAGTTCATAGTACCATATATCGTGTATAAACAAGAAATGATCTTTTTTTTTTAACTTCCGTTCAGTTCTGAGTAATGAGTGGGTTTTTATTTAGGGACAGGTCAAATAAATCCCTAAGTCTAAAGGCACATTTCTGTTGAGCTAGCAAAAATTTTCCGCAAGTATGTCGATACACAAACCTGTCCCCTCAGTTAACCTTTTGTGTCGTAGTTACTCGCCTGGAGCTACTTTCTTAAGCGCGACTGAATTAAAAATTTTTAAACAGAGAATTAAATATCTTTTTATTTTTTTTAACTTTTTTTCCATAAAGAAACGACACTATGTTATGATTTTTTTTCACCCTAAACTTTTTTTTCCTTCAATTCTTGTACGGCTTCTTAGTTCAGCTCCTTAATAAGGGTTGAGGTGTCTTGTCTCCCCTAGATAGGAGGCTATTGGAAATTATATAAAAAAAAATAAGTTTTCAACTGAAACTAAGGACCAACATTAAAACTTAAAACGAATAGAAATTATTCCGTATAAATAGAAAAGGTTATAGCAGTGATTTTTCTAAATTAAATTTTAGTCAAAGACGAGCATAGATTAATTTAAAAAAACAAAGTTCTTCCGATGAAAGTAAAGTGCGAAGTTGAAACTTAAAGCGAGCAAAAATGATTAGTTCACAACCTATCTAATATATATCAACAAAACTAATGCAAAAAAACTGACTGGTGATATTTCTCTATGTTTGTAGGATTACAGAAAACTATTACTTTACTGAAAACACAAAATAATGTAGGAGTTTTGGTACGTAAAATTAAACCTTAAAACCTTAAAAGTAAACCTTTTAAGGACACTTTTAACAATATAAGAATCAAGTATTTTTAGTTTGTTACTTTATTTATTTTTTTCGTTTAACTTAGCATAACTTCTGCACCATGAGCTCAGTTCAATGGTTGACTGACTTTTTAGATCTGAAAAGGACATTTCATGATTATTTTGTAGGCAAGCTCGAAGTGTCACTACAAACTCACTTTAGAATGTGCATCACAACTTAAAATTCTCCGTTTTATTGAGAAAAATAAGTGGATTTCCAGAGTTCATATTAAAGTTGATATGTTCTTCATTTCGAGTAATACTAGGTGAGACCAAGATGTTACCTGATAAATCAATCCATTATTTTATATCCTGGGTAATGAATTGAAACTTATAATTTCTATGCCTAAATTTTTAAGATAATTGTAATTGTATAAAGTTACTGAAAGTTACTGATATGACAGCTCCTGTAGGACTATGAAAAGCGTTATAGATTAGTTTGCTGTTGTGAGACTACGTATTTAATTTTGACTCTTAAATCGATATTCTCGTTTTTTATACTTGGCTTTTGTGTTTTCAGTAAAGTGCTAGTTTTATGTAATCCTTCAAACATAGGGAAATATCATAAGTTGATTTATATGGATTAGTTTTATTGATATATGTTAGACAGGCTGTGAAGTAATAATTTTTGTTTGTTTTAACTTTCATCTTCGCTCTTTACTTCCCTCGGAAAACCTTAGATTTTTTTAGATTAATCTTTGTAGCCATGAATATATAATGAGACAGAGATAATAGGCTTGAGACTGTCTGTGCAGGATTTCGACTCTTGCTGATAGAAGGGCTTCGGCAAGTGCTGAAAACCATGTTGTGACCAAGACGGGCCCAGGATTGCACAAAGCCTCCATTCATACTGGAGGTCCCAGGAACTTCTGTCCGGTTCCAAGCCGGCTTAAGCGCTTCAGTGTAGGCTGGAGAAGGTATGCTAGTCCTTGTTCTGTACTGGTATCGGGAACCATTGCTTTTCCTGAGGCCAAAATAATTTAAATGATTTAAAGAACATG
This sequence comes from Artemia sp. Qi Xiang Cuo, assembly GCF_049724085.1. Taxonomy (NCBI): domain Eukaryota; kingdom Metazoa; phylum Arthropoda; class Branchiopoda; order Anostraca; family Artemiidae; genus Artemia; species Artemia sp. Qi Xiang Cuo. Next base: position 95,849,482 of record NC_142794.1, on the reverse strand, counting down.
AAAATTGGAACATGTTACGACGTTAAGAAATAACTATCGTATCTACATTTTGACTGAAGAATTCTGACGATTCAAACTGAACTTATTAGAAGTTCCAGAAACTCATATCCCAGGGGTTGGAAGCATGAAATTAGGTAATATAGAATTTGTTTACTCAGGCAGGAAGGATGGAGAGCATAGAGAAGGAGTAGGGTTCATGATGAATAAGGAAGCTGTTAAGTCTTGTTTAGGCTGGGAAGGTATCAATAATAGAATTCTAATCGCATATTTTACGACTAAAAACTTCAGGGTATCAGTCATAGTTGTATATGCCCCTGTAGAACGGACTGACGAAGATAGTGACTGAGATGAATTTTACTTACAGTTACAGGAGCAAATAGACAGGGTCCCAGGTAGAAAAATGGTGTTTTTATTAGGAGATTTTTACATCCAGGTCGGTTGAAATAGGGATAGATGGTATCCTAGACTAGGTAAATTTGGTGTAGGAAAAGAAAACATAAATGGATTTAGACTATTGCAATTTTGTAGGTATAAAAAACTAGTTCTAACCAATACTGTGTTTGGTCACAAAATAGCCCATAAGTTAATACGGTATTCACGTGATGGTAAGACAGCAAACCTTATTGATTATGTTATTGTAAACCGACGACTGACAGGATCAATACAAGATACTAGGATATATAGGAGTACTGTTATTGATGTTAAAAGTAAAACCATCTAGTAGTGTTTAGAGTTAATTTAAAGATGAAATTTCAGAAGGGTAACTATCTCCCGGGAAGTTACGATGTTGGTAGACTCCAGGATGAAAATTTGAGAGAAAACTTCCAGGAACAGTTGAATACTAAACGCAAGACTTTCAAATTTGAGATGTGAAAGATGGCTGGAATAGTTTTAGGAAAACAATTTGCGAAGTTGCTGACGGTGTCTTAGGGAAGAAAATTAGGAGCGCAGGTAGAAATATTAGTAAAAAAGCTTTATGTTGAATAGAGACGAGAATGGGCTTGTACAAAAATTATCTCAGTGATATATCATATGAAAATAAAAGGAATGTAAAGAAAGTGGAGAAAGCATTAAACTTGAACTAAGGAGGTGTGACGTGGAGGCCATGGATAAATTACCGAGGATCTGGAAGATTCAGCTAGACCGCATAATAATAAAACGTTTTACTCGTATGTCAATAAATTGAGAGGTAGTAGTCAATCCGGACTTGTCCCAGTTAAAGATAGGAACGGGGCCACAATAAGTGATAAGGAAAAAGTTAAAGAGAGATAGCAGAACATTTTGAGAATTTGCTAAACTGAGATAGAGATGCTGTAAAATATATAGAGGAAAATGAAAAAGTTTGTGATACTTTGGATGTGAAGAAAGATTGGTTTTGTGAGGAAGAAATAACGACAGTACTAAAAGGATTAAAAAATAATAATGCTCCAGGTGCTGATAGTGTGGTAAAGCTCTGAGGCTAGAAATAATTTACAGGAGATTATGAATATGATTTTTAAAAAAGGGGAAACATCTAGCTATTTTAGGAAAACTTAAGTTAAACCACTGCATAAGAAAGGCTATGACAGTGAGTGTGGTAATTATCGAGGCATCAGTTTGGTCTCTGTAGGTAGCAAATTACTTAGTAATGTGATACTTCTTAGAATGAGAGATGTTGTAGACAAAGTTTTAAGGGAAGAACAGTGCGTTTTTAGAAAAGGTAGAGGATGTATCGATCAAATTTTCACTCCTAGGTTAATAATTTAGAAGTACCTGAGTTGTCAAACACCTTTGGTCCTCAGTTTTATAGACTATGAGCAAGCGTTCGATTTTGTTGATAGAAGACCTTTAACGACGGTCTTGTACTTGTATAGTATACCAGACAAATACATTAAGTGATTAGTGCTATGTACGAGAATAACGCTGGTGCGGTTAATGTAGAAAATGAGGTTTGCAGATGGTTTCTTATTAAATCAGGAGTTAATCGGAGTTGTGTTCTATTCTCTTTTGTATGGATAATTTTTATGGGATCAAACAGTTCATGGTATTTTAATGCTGGTTTCAAATATATAAGTTTCTTCAAGTTTAGTCGTACCCATCAAAAATTACGCGCCTGAGAAAATTTGGCTGATTTTTGAAAAAAGGGGAAAGACCCCCTAAAAGTTATAGAACCTGAATGAAAATCACACCATCATATTCGGCGTATCAGAGAACCCTACTGTAGAGGTTTCAAGTCCCTATCAACGAAAATGTGGAATTTTGCATTTTTTGCCAGAATGAAGATCAAGGGTGCGTGTTTTTTTTTTGTTTTTTTTTTTTCAGGGGTAATCGTATCGACCCAGTGGTCCTAGAATATCGTGGGAGGGCTCATTGGAATGGAAATTAAAAGTTCTAGTGCCCTTTTCAAGTAACCAAAAAAATGGAGGTCAACTAGGCCCCCTCCCACGCTCATTTTTTTCCCAAAGTCACCCAATCAAAATTTTGAGATAGCCACTTTGTTCAGCATTTTTGGAAATATTATAAATATGTCTTTTAGGATGACTTAATCCCCCGAAGTTCCCGGGGGGAGGGCTGAAAGTTATGAACTTTACCCAATGTTAACATGTAGTATTGATTATTGGGAAGTATACAGACGTTTTCGGAGGAGATTTTTCCTGGTAGTGGGGGGGGGGTGTGGGTCGGGCGTTATGTGGGAGGATCTTTCCATGAAGGAAGTTTTCATGGGGGAAGGGACATTTCTATGAAGGGGACGCAGGACTTCCCAGCATTATTTAAAAAAGATCAGAAATTAAATATAAAAAACAAGTTTTTCAACTGCAACAGCAGCAACAGAACAGAAAATATTACATACATGATTGGGTTCACCCCCTAGTCAATACCTCGCTCTTTAAGCCAAAGATTTTTTAAGTACTTTCATAAGAGCTATTTATTCTAATTAACGGCCTTTGTGATTAAGCGGTCATTTTTAAAGAATTGGAAGAAAATTCAAACTCTAGCTTAAAGAGCGAGGTATTGACTAGGGGGCGAGCCCCCTAATATACGTATTAAAAATATATGAATATAGAAATTCGTTACGTAAGTTAATTCGTAAGTTACGTATATTTATTACTAATAAATACGTTCGTAAATAAAATTAAACAAGTTTCGAGAAAGCCATTTAACCAAATAAAAGTAAATTAATATGCAATTTTTTTTTCAATTATTCATGCACGGTGAGCCAAGATCAAAACCTGCATTTATTCAAAAACCTCCAAAAATTAAATAAAAAAAATAAGTTTTTTTAACTGAAAGTAAGGAACGACGTTAAAACTTAAAACGAACAGAAATTATTCCTTATATGAAAGGGGCTGTCCCCTCCTCAACGCCTCGCTCTTTACGCTAATGTTTGAGTTTCTCACAACTCTATTTTTTAAAAAAATAAAAAACTGTTCGTTTCAAGTTCGTATTTCTGTTCGTTTTAAGTTTTAACGTCGTTCCTTATTTTCAGTTTAAAAAACCTTGTTTTTTTAATTTATTTTGTCTTAAGGAGCACAGGAAAGGCAATGGGAGACCAAAGAATCATATGGGTAGAGACAATCTTCCTGGACTTAGATTATGCTGATGATTTAAGCATCCTAGATGAAAGTGTGTGCAAAATGAATGAACTTTTAGAGGCTGTGCAAGTTCAGGGTGCTAGAATAAGTTTGAAAATTAATATTAAGAAGACTAAGTCGCTAAAGCTAGGAATAAGTGAAGATAAAAAGGTTGGGTAACGAAAAGATTGATCAGGTGGACAGCCTTACTTACCTTGGTACTATTATTAATAAAGACGGTAGGAGCAGTGAAGATGTTAAAAGTAGAACAGCCGAGTCTCAGAGTGTTTTTTCACAATTAAAAAAAAGTTTGGAAGAATAGGAGGATAAGTCTTCAAGCCAAGACTAGAATGTTGGAAGCTACAGTGATGACAGTGGTTGGCTCAGAAGCATGGGCGCTCCAAAAAGAGGATGACGATTGCTAGATATTTTTCAGAGAAATTGCATACGGATTGTTCTAGGTACCCGGCTGTCTGATAGAAATTTCAAACAGTAAGCTTTACGAAAAGTGTGATTGAATCACGCTATCTAGGACTATAATGAGAGAAAGGTTGAAATGGCTAGGGCACGTTCTGCGGATGAAGGATGACGGATTGCCGAAGATTTCTCTTTTCGGCCAACCCTCTAGGACTAAACGTAAAGCAGGTCGTCCGTGGTTGGGTTGGTAAGATGTCATAAAGAAAGATTTAAGGAAACGGAAGCTTCCTGGGAGGTTGTAAAGAGGGAGGCTTTGAATAGATTGGGATGAAGGAGGAGCGTGCGTAGCTGTGTTGACCTCAAGCAGCTTGGTGCCGCGGTGAGTTGTTAGTAGTAATAGTAGTAGAAAGGAGCACTTCTTTCCTTTTCCTTCTGAGTTTGATTCTGTTCCTCATCTTCAACAGCCATAATTGGGACATTAGTTTCTACTACCCACTTAGTTTTGTCAGATCTGGAAACACTGACAACTTAGAAATTCTTAATGACAAAAATATAGGAACCTCCCCACCTTAAGGGCTGGGCACACATAGCTGATTTCGGGAACTGATTTCCAAATCAGCGCCGATTTTAAAACAAATCACCGTCGATTTGAGCTTGAAAAATTTTCACATTTTCAGCGCCAATTTTCATCATGATCATCACAAAAAAATAGGGATACAAATAAATAGTCAGCCAGAGATGTCTGTGGTGAAAGACCCTGTAACTGAGCTGGGAACTAAGCTGAGATCAATCATGCGTCTATTAATATATTCCAGTTGACTATTTGTGTCCATGAGTTTTTGTTTTGAAATCTCACGCAACAAATTTTTCTTTCAACAAATTTTTTTTACCGCTATCGTTTCCAGAAATCGGTTCCCGAAATCAGCTACGTGTGCCGAGCCCTTTACATAAGTTGCCATTTACCCGTGCCGCAGCCGTTTAAACATTTGCCTCTCAATTACTTGGACTATCTGTCTTGGCTTTTTGAATTGAAGTTATCAAGTATTTTGTAGTAGGTTGCATCAAGACATGGCTAGTTGTAGAAAGAGACAAGCCAAGACAGTTAGTACAAGTAGAAATTCTACAATTAGCCATTTCTTGACGCAACCTTGTGCAAAATGCTTGATAACTTCAAAAATACTTGAGGCCGAAGGCCTCGACCGATTCCGTTGATTTTATTATCAAGTATTTTGTAGTAGGTTGCATCAAGACATGGATAATTGTAGAAAGAGACAAGCCATGACAGATAGTCATTTAGATTGGATAAAACATTTACCCAAGACAGATTGGACTATCTGTCTTGGCTTGTCTCTTTCTACAATTAGCCATGTCTAATGCAACCTACTGCAAAATACTTGATAACTTCAATTCAAAATCAACAGAAATTGAATTGAAGTTATCAAGTTTTTTGCAGTAGGTTGCATAAAGACATGGCTAATTGTAGAAAGAGACAAGCCAAGACAGATAGTCATTTAGATTGGGTAAAACATTTAGACTGGGTAAAAGATCCGAGGCAGTAATTTTGAAGATAGCTGAACAACAAGTTCCAATTTTTTTGTAGAAAATGACGAATAATTTTGAGAACTATAGAAAAAAGTTTTTTTTCGTTGTTTAGCAATCTGCTTATCAGAAAATTTTGAAATTCTTGTGCATTATTGTTAACGACCTGAACATGATAAAAATGAAGAAAACTCCAAAACTAGGAGTTCTACTCTGCAACACAATTTACACGTTTTTAAATGAAATGGCTGACAATGAAATGGTCAGGGTTGCCACCGTCAGTAGGATTTTACTAGATCTAGTAAAAAAAAATCTAGTAAATTTAGGGGATTTTGAAAATTAGAGGATTAGAAAATTTAGAATACATTCTTAGACCACACTGGCTATAATTGACAAATGAAACTAAGAGAGGAAAGAAAATAACAAAATGAAAAATAAAATCAAAAAGGTGAAAAAATCAGGATTTTGTGAGCCAGTGGCAAAACATGAAGACGAAGAACAAGCAAATATTTTGACAAGTACCTCCGCCAAGTCGTTCTCAGTGCTAAAAAAAAAAAAAAACCTTTCGAAGTTTATCCGATAAAGACAGAACAGATACTAAATAAAAACCAGACAGGAATCAATGAAAAAGAATTTACCAAGATGATTGAGCAAGAATCCTGTGCCCTGCAATAGTTTTAGCAAGTGTAAAGTTTTGGTTTTCATTAGATGTGCAAATCGACTCTTTTAAGTTATACCGGGTGAAAATATTGATTGAGTCCTTCAAAATTAAACTGTCGTAAATTGGGCTTAATGAAATATCTCCATTATATCTATTTGTTGCTAAATTTTGGTTCATGTATTTTTTTTATCTCAATTACCTCTTTAAAAGTTTGGGGTAGGCCATTTACAGTTGATATTAAGGTTGCCTCGTCAAAAAGAACCAGATGGGTTGGATTTACAAAAATATGTGAAGCCAATGCCGAATCAAAGCTGTCATTGTTATTTTTTAATCCCCGGGACTATCAATTGAAATTTTGTGTTAATGCAAACGTTCACCAAGTTGTTGATTCTGAAACGTTGATTCTGATGATTCTTTGTGTGTGGGATACAACAATAGGAACTGCTTTCCTGTTATCCGCATGCATATCTGCTGTCACCATCTTACAGCTATAAGTATGTATGTATGTATGAATTTATTGCCCATCATACATATAAAATACAACACTGATGGAGTATAAAGAAAGAAAATGGAAAAAAAAACAATTAAATTCTGACAAATACAAACAGAACCAAAACAGAGAAGAACAGACAAGAAGAAAAAAAATTACAAATAGGGGCAATTATATGTAATAACAAACCTATTATCAAAGACGGACAATTTCAGAGGTGCTTTCACCAATAATCTGCCTCCGATATCTCTCATTTCTTTTCTGTACCGTGGACACTGGACTTACAATTCCACACTGCAAGGATAGTGAGCTGTTATTAGTCTAGGGAGGCAGCCTTAGCAAATATTTCGCATACTTGTAGAAACACTTCCGTATATCCCTAATATCTGAAGCAGTAAGAAGAGACCAAAATGGTGCAAGGGCAAGTAGATGCGGAACAGCAAAACCATTATAAACGCTAGCTAAGATAAGGCGGTTAAATTTAAGCTTTAACGCAACTAGTAAACCATACGCATTCCTAGCTTTTCTGGCAAAAAAATCTGTGAAAAGTTGACGCGTGACGCGAAGATTTGACCCAATCCGTACACCAAGATACGTCAGTGTATCTTGTACTTTAATAACATGTTCACCTAACTCAATATTTGTCGGGCAATCTGAACGGTGATTGAACACCAGGAACTCAGTATTACTCTCATTAAATCGAAAACCAATGCGTTTATACTCCCTATCGAGGAATCCGAAATTTTCCTCAATTCCAAAGGCTATTCTATTAATATCAAGGATGTTATCAGCATAGTTAGCTAGCAAAACATTAATACCATTAAATATGCATTTGGTTAGAACTTTCTGTTGTGGCACAATGACAGTACTATTATACAGAGGGGGAGAAGTGACAGCGCCCTGTCTAATGCCCTTTTTTACTGGAATTGAAGGAGTGAGTTCTACCGTACCAGGTGAGATGGTAACCCTAACTTTGGCATTTAGCTTTTTATACATATCACGTATCGATTTGATGACAGAAATATTGACTCCACGCTTATAAGCAGTCAAGAAGATATGTGGATGTATACCCGTGTCGAAAGTTCTAGATTCGTCTTACCCGGCAAAATATACTACCTCATTATTTTCATGAGCATGTAGAAGTAAATTAGCAATAAAATGGTGAACATCGTCACGGCCTACTCCTTTCTTGAAGCCGAATTGGTTATCCGGTGTATAACACTTAAAAGATATCTCTTCAACAATGAGTAACTCAAAAACTTTGCATATAACCGGTGACACCGTAATTGGTCTAAAAGAAGAACATTGGTCCTTGGGCTTTCCCCTCTTTAATACCGGGGTTATTACTCCAGTCTCCAGTACTCAACAAATCAGGAACTATACCACAAGAGAATGTCATCTGAAAGAGTAAGGTCAGATGATCAATCAGCAGAGGGGACCCACATCTTAGATGCTGTGCACAGAAACCATCAACACCACGAGAAGTTTTTATTTGTAGCTTAGAAATGTACTCAGTAACAGCAGATCGAGTAACAATAAAACTGATCTCATCAGTTGATTGGACTAAGCAACCATCGAGCTCCCTTTCATATTGGTTTGACAATGATAGATCAGGCTCGAAAAATTCACTTTTAAAGTAACCATACCACTGGTCACTGTTAATTTTGAAAGCATCATAGGCTTTTGAATTATCTCTTTTCCATACGAAATTAGGTTCACTTGTGGCTTTACTTGATAGTTCAGCTACTGATTTAGCCTGGTGTTGCCTAAGTACTTTCGTAAAATGTCGCTTTGTTTTCAGACGAATTTTGTTTATCAAACCTTGCCGTGGCATACCACACTCCTTCCAAACATGAAACCAGAATTTCGATTTAGCACAAGAATCAACGAGGTCAGGGTTACCTGACCAGCCATGCTTCTCAGTTCCAAGACGTATTCTTCGTATGGGTAAACTAGCACGCTAGGCAGAGCGTAGAGCGTGAACGATCTCGGCACCGTAAATATTCAGCAATATTTGCTTCTCTGCAAACGTTAATAGTTTTTTTGGGAAAATAGATGAAATGGCACTTTGATCTTTTTCAAAATAGAATCACTAAGAGCCCGGAGTATAAACATATCTGCACGAGCCCGGTCAGTGGTTTCATGCCATTTACTATCATTGTCTGGACTTGGACCACTTGGTGCAATAAGTTCAACAGGGAATATATCATTGGTAGGCATTTGGTCCGAGACTTGGGAAGTGGAGATAAATGAGGATCTTGAGTCTGGTTTTACATTCGGGGAACATATAAAGAAGTTCAGAGAAGAGGTACTGCCAGAGTTATGGATATATGTGAAACATTGGGTATTCTCGACCACAAAGAGCTGAGGGTAAATACTGTTCAGAATCAGCACGACTGCTACTGTCGTCAAAAAGGTTACAGTTCATATCACCAGCAAGGATTACTGCTAGGTTTTGCAGTTCACATTCAGACACAAGGGAACTGAATTGGCGGCATGCTTGATCAAATTGTCTCTTTGATGTAGCATTACGGTAATCGGTGGGTAAATACACTGAGACCCCCACATAATTCTGAATTTTGACTGCCGTAAAATAGTCACTGTCGCAAAAGTGTTAGGGCATGAGGACGTCTCTAGCAGGAATAGCAGTACCTCCACTCGGCCGACCAGCCCCGGAGTGTCTAGCGGCACGACTTGTTACGACAGTAGAAGCAGTCCTGCTCAATAAATATAGACTTTCGGCAGTGAGAAGGTGATCTTGCAGGAAGAGAACCTCATTCGTGTCGCAAAGAGTTTGGATTATGGGTAATTTCACTGAGACGCCTCCATTGATATTCCATGGTGTAATGCGTAGATCTGTGCTCATTTTAGGGGATTCTTAAGTTTCTGTGCAACAAGACATTTGTAGCTGTAACAAGGATGGTCAGCTTGGTTGCACAGCGCACAGTTCATTTTATTTTGACAGGGGGTTTCCAGCTTGTTCGAATATCCTGTCTGCGCACAACGCAAACAGCGAGTAAGAGCTTTACAATGCTGGGCAATATATCCGTAAGCTTGGCAGTTGTAGCAGCGAAGAGGGAGAGAGAGAAACTTATCAATGCGGATTCGCTCGTACTCGATTATCTCTGACGAGGAAATGGCTGCTAATAAGTCTTCTTGGCGAGAGAACCGAAGCTTGTAGGACCTAGTTTTGCAAATACGGGAGACTTCGTTACAGTTAGTTATCAAGTTCTGCAACTGACCGTCAGTAACACTGTCAGGAATGAAACGGACAATTCCATAATGCACTTGAACTTTTAGCTGTAAGCTTAGCGATTGGTCCTTAGATTTAATAGCATCAGCTACAGCAGTAGCTTTATTTTTATCACTTACGATTAGGCGCCAAGTATCTTTTTCCGGTCTAAGCTCAGTTATCACCGACTTCGAGTCACCATACAAGTTATCAATAAAAATTTTGCGATCCTTGGGGTCATTCAGCGTTTTAGGTGGATTCTTTAATATAACGGCAAAAGAGGGTTTGGATGATTGTTTTGGGGCTTGAGACAAAGAAGGCAGCGGGTTACGCTTCGACAGGACGTAACTATCGAATTTGACACATAGTTCGTTAACTTTATGAGTAAGTGTAGCACTTGATTCCCTGCGATAACTTGTACCTCGTCAGGCTCGTACAGCACGAAACGGGGTAGGGGTATCTGCTTTTCATTACACTTTTCAAAATTTTTTAGCATGTCCAGACAGTTATCTGCAGCTTTCCGTCGGTCACTTGGGCAATTCGTGCAGTTTGCAAAATTCTACAATATTTTCTTTGCTTCCATTAACGAATCAGTGCTAAAAAGTCCGCACCAGTTTTCGCAATATCGGCGTGAACATTCCCCACAGCCCGGGCACGGTATAAAAAGCTCAAGACTCACCGGGAGCAAGGGAAGCTTCGAGACCTGGTCACCTGTCCCCTGCAATTTAAGGCTAATTAAAACCGGGAGGTACCAATACGGCGCTTCCGGCAGGTTCTCTCCCCTCTTCTGCTTTGTCCCAAGCGATCCACGCAGTGCTGTTGACGCACCTTAAGAAAAGGTTGAAACTTGGTTTAAATTGACTAAATTCTAGTAATTTCGCTAATTTTTTTTTATACAAGATTCGGCGGAAAAAATCGTCTATTGGCAACCTCCAATCGGCAACAATGAGTTAAAATAAATGTTCCCAGGGGAAATCACCAGAGGTCAGAATAACCAAGCAAAAGATAAGTCGATTAAAAATAAAACTCTTCAAATAAGAGTCCACTGGGAAATAACTCACAATGTAAAACAGGGTTTTATCCAAAAAAGAGTTCTTTATGCCACAAGCTCTAAATAAGTATGCATCTTTGTTGCCATCTCATTGTTTGTGTCTATTATGAGCTGTTTTGAGCTAATCTGAGCATTGTTTTGAGCTGTTTCCCTGAAAAAAAGACAAGTTTATCAGCAGAAAATACAAAGAATAAACAGCGTAAAGCAGAGGGCTTTCGAAACTTTTTGGATCATGGGTTGGATTTCGGAAGGGAAGGGATTGCATACCAGATTATCACCTAGCCGAGCAACCATCGGCCAGATCGCAGCACAGCCATGGAACCGCGAGGGCTTTTGAATGTACAAATTGCAAAAACGGTGGATTCGAATGGCTTTCCCGACTGAAGGCTAGTTTTGTCTGGTTTCTAATGATTCAATTATTTGACTCGGACGCATACAATGTCAGATTTTATTTGAGAGCGCAAAGTTCTGACAAGAGACAAATCTCTAATTATATAGATACTGCCTGAGTACTGCAGACATGTATTGATTGCTTCCTGTGTGAACAGGGGTTGGCAATGTAAAAAAAAAATGTATCGTAACGTTTACATGTAAAGTAGATACCTCAGTCATAAAAGTTTTCGAGGCCAAGACTTGATAAAACGCTTTTGTTATTTGTTACATTTAACACGTAAAAGAAGAAAAAAAATCCATTTAAAGTGCCAACCCTGACTGTGGACATGCACAGGACATTCATCTGGGGTACCCCAAAATAGTGGGTATTCTACCCCATAAACAGCTAGTGGTCTTGACTGGGAAAGATCCTGTTTTCGTCAGAAATTAAAAAAGTTCAGGTTCTTCTTAAATAGCCGCAAAATTCATGGTAGCCTACACTGCTGAAGAAATAAAAAGAAACAAAACATTTGCCGAATAAGCAATAGCGTGATCTGACTACAGCAAAAACAAATAACAAAAGCGTTTTATCCATTTTTGTCCTCGAAAACGTTTATGACTGAGGTATCTACTTTACAGGTAAAAATTTAATGTAAAAAATGCTTTTTAAGCTTATATAAAAAATCATTTTTGACATTTAAACGTTAAGATACATTTTTTTTTTTTTTACATTCCCAAACCCTGTCCACACTAGAAGCAATCAATGCATGTCTGCAGTACTCAGACAGTATCTATATATTTGGGGATTTGTCTCTTGTCAGAACTTTGCGCTCTCAAATAAAACAATTTTATTTCCTGCATATGTCCCTAATTCACAATTCTTTTGGATTACAGCGCTTTAAAAATGTAAAATACTTACAGTTTAATCGTATAATTTTAGGTGTATCAAAATATGTATCAAAATATCAAAATATTGAATTTAGTTAGCTACTCGGTTGATTTAGGATTGTCTATTACTATTGTAAAAGAGAAAAAGCCGTAAGTTTTCTCCTGTTTGTAATTAGGTATTACATAAAGTTACATAAAGGACCGATATAGTTCATCATAAATGGTGTTTGTCAATATAACTAAAAACTGCATTTTTATTGCCAATCTTGATGAATAAACCATGGTAAAAAAAACAAAAACAAATAAACATGCATCCGTGATCTTTCTTCTGGCCAAAAATACCAAGTTCCACGTTTTTATCAGATAGAAGCTTGAAACCTCTACTGTCAGGTTCTATGATACGCTGAATCCGATGGTGTGATTTTCATCAACATTTTATGACTTTTAGGGGGTGTTTCCCCTTTTTTTTAAAAATAAGTAGATTTTCTCAGGCTTATAATTTTTGAACGGTATGACTACACATGATGAAACTTATATATTTGAAATGAGCATGAAAATCCGATCCTCTTGATGTTTTCAATCTAAAGCAACTGAAATGTTTCCTGAAACGATGGATAAATATTCAGACAATGCAAATGAGCTTTTTATATTACATAAAGGGTCCATACTGTACATGGGAATTTTATATCATCGGAATCATGGATTCAATGATAGCTGAATTACAAACTAAAAGAAATCAACCCCTGGTGGCCTTGAACCACCAACCTTTCAATTAACGCCCGATCTTGCTAACCGCTTGCACCAATACGTCATTAATTCAAGTTGTAAAATTAACAATATGTTAAAAAAAAGGATCGATACAGTTCATTATAAATGGGGACTCTGTAAGCTTCATCGTATATAGCTGAAACCTAATAAAGAAAAAACCACAGAAAATAGTAACTAAAAGTTAAGCTATAAGCTTCAAAGTTATAAGTTTCTTAGTTGAATTTTACTTAACAAAAATTTTAACCAAGTAAATTGATGGAAAAGCATCTATTAATGCATATGAATTTGGAAAAAATAAAGATCAGTTTAAAAATAAACATCTGCTAGCACCTGGCCGTTTCGACTATTGATGTGTAGAAACTCTGGATGTGGTAAAACGAATATACTCAAGAAATTAATTTTTGATTACTTATATTTTAAAAAAATTTATATGTATGCTAAAGATCTTTATGAAATAAATATAAAGATTTAATGTTTAATATACATGTCTTAGTAGAAAAAACTGACATGGATCTTTTAGTTGCGAGTAATGATAAAAGTGATATCATTGATGTAGATGACCTAGATCTCAAGTGTCCAAATTTAGTTATCTTTGACGATTTTGCAACAGAAAAAGATCAGAAAAAAATTGAAGATTTATTTGTGAGAGGTAAAAAAATAAATACATCAATAATCTATATTCCTCAGACCTAAATTTTGATACACCTAAAATTATACGATTAAACTGTAAGTATTTTGCATTTTTAAAGTGCTGTAATCCAAAAGAATTGTGAATTAGGGACATATGCAGGAAATAAAATTGTTTTATTTGAGAGCGCAAAGTTCTGACAAGTAGACCCCGAAGCCGCGCCGAAAATTCGGCGGCGCGCCGCCGAGCTTGCATCAGCGCGCTGACGCCGCCGCTGATTCTATCGGCGGCGGTGTCACTAATACGCCGCCATTTTTTTTCTCTCTCTCTTTTTTGGTTATCGATATCGACCTCCGGGCTTCAACCGTCATCCCGGCTAATCTGTTTCTTAAAAATAAATACTGTCATCTTGGGCTCGCCATGTATAGCGGTTCATAGGAAGGAGAAGAAGAAATTTTTCTTTAAACAAAAATTCTACCTTCCACTTTAAAATTCTGTTCATTTTTCTTTCTGATTTTTCGAATGAAAAGAGGTAGGTAAAAGAGCATTAGGCAATTCAGGATGTTGTCATAGGCAGCGCAATCGCGCTGTCTAAATAAAGAACAATGTTGGCACAATGTATTATTATTTTTTTATTTTTTTTCCATACCAGGGCAATTCGTATCGAAGGAGTTGTCGTAGAAACTTCAAAAAGGGCTCATTCGATTGGAAATTGGAATAACTAGTGCCCTTTTTAATAGTCGAAAGTGATTGGAAGGCAGCTAATACCCCTTCCACGCCCACCGTTTCCCCAAACACATCCAATCAAAATTTTAAGATAGCCATTTTGTTCTGAGTAACTGATTTCCAGAGAGAAAATATGTTTTTTGAGGAGGTTACTCCCCCACAACCCTTAGGGCAAGGGTTTTGTAGTTATGTCCTGGATGTATATAAGAACGATGTTGGCACAATGTATTATTTCTTATTTTTTCCTTTAGACCAGGGCACTTCATATCGAAGAAGTTGTCGTAGAAACTTCGAAAAGGGTTCATTCAATTAGAGATTGGGGTGCCTTGTGCCCTTTTTAATAGTCGAAAATGATTGGAAGGCAACTAACACCCCTTCCACGCCTGCCATTTCCCGAAACACATCCAATCAAAATTTTGAGATATCCGTTTTGTTTAACGTAATTGAATGTGCTGAATATTTGTTTTTAAAGGATGACAACCATCCTCTTAGCCCTAAGGATACGGGCTGTAATATATGGTCTGGGGGCAAATAAGGTGTTTGTAGAAAATGTTGCTACAGAAACTCATAAAAGGATCATTCGTTTGTAAATCGAAAATCCTAGTGCCCTTTTTAATAATCGAAAGCGATTGGAAGGCTTGACATTTTTATAGTAGAGATCGATGTGGGTATAATGTATAATTTTTTTGTTGTTGTTGTTGTTTAGACCAGGGCACTTCGTATCGAAGGAGTTGTCGTAGGAACTTTGAAAAGGGCTCATTCGATTGAAAATAGAAAGGACTGATG
>NC_142794.1:95248805-95266189 GCF_049724085.1 Artemia sp. Qi Xiang Cuo | reverse complement strand
TCCAATGATGTAAATGCACCACTCATTTTTATCTACTAATATCCTCTCAAATAAACTATTCTCGTTGAATTCAATTCTCTTACTAATATGAATTGTAAAGAAAACTATTCCTTTTATTCAAATCCCAATCACCAATCAAGTTAAACTAATACTCACTCTCTTTGAAAAGGTGTAGAGCTTCTATAGAAATGGAAGGCCATGTGAGGGGTACTCACTCTCTTTGAAAAGGTGTAGAGCTTCTATAGAAATGGAAGGTCATGTGAGGGGTACTCACTCTCTTTGAAAAGGTGTAGAGCTGCTATAGAATTCCATATGTACAATCTACTATGCTCATATACAATTCAGAGAGGGCTCATTTGCTTTGGATATTGAAAGTTCGAACTCACTTTTCAATAGTCAAAAGAGATTCGAGGGCAGCTAGCCACCCCCCCCCTACCACGCCTTCTTTTTCAAAACCCATCTGATGAAAATTTTGAGATAGACATCTTGTTCAAAATAGTTCAAAGGTCGGATAAGAAAAAATCTGGTGTCAATAGAACCCCCCAGGGCACAGAGGAAGGCGTTCTAAGTTATGCCCTAAGGGCATGTATGGTTCTTATGAAAGGGATGCTTGTATAAACTTCATAGAGGGCTCATTTGATTGGAAACTGAAAGTTGTAGTTCACTTTTTAAGAGTCAAGATAGTTAAACTAGCCGCCACCACGCTCTTTTTCCCAAAACACGTCCGCTGCAAATTTTGAGATAGCCAGTGTTTTGGAAATTGTTCAAAAATTAGATAACAATAACGCCTCCCAGAGCCCGGGGGATAGGCGTTGTAAGTGTTGCCCTGGGGGCGTATATGGTTCTTATGAAAGGGATGCTCGTATAAACTTCAGAGGCTCATTTGATTGGAAATTGAAAGTTCTAGTTCAATTTTTAAGAGTCAAAAGATATCCGAGGGCAGCTACCCCCCCCCACACACACACCCTTTTCCCCCCAAGTCCATCCGATGAAATTTTTATAATAGCCATTTCATTAAAACTAGTTCAAAGGTCAGATAAGAAAAATTCCTATGTCGATGGAACCCGCCAGGGCCCAGAGGCAGGCGTCATATACAGTTCTTATGGAAGGGATATTCGTATAAACTTCGGAGAGGGCTCATTTGATTTGAAATTGAAAGATCTTGTTCATTTTTCAAGTCAAAAGAGATCGGAGGGCAACTAGCCCCCTCCCCCCTCTTCACGCCCTAAATGCATCAGATAAAAATTTTGAGATAGACATTTTGTTAAAAATAGTTCAAAGTTCTGATAACAAAAAACTCCGGTGTCGACACAGCCCCCCAGGGCCCGCGGGTAGGCGTTGTAAGTTGTGCCCTGGGGGCATATATGGGTGTTACGGAAGGGATGCTCGTATGAAATTCCTAGAGGGCTCGTTTGATTGGAAATTGAAAGTTATGATTCACTTTTTAAGAGTCAAAAGTGATGTGAAGGCAGCTAGCCTCCCCCCGCACTCCATTTATTTTTTCCCAGAGGGACTTCACATAGAAGGGGTCGTCGTATAAACTTCAGAGGGGTCTCATTCGATTGGAAATCGAAAGTTCTAGTGCCCTTTTTAAGAGTCAAAAGTGATCAGAGGGCAACTGCCCCCCAAGCCCTTTTTCCCCAAATACATCTGATAAAAAATTTGAGGTAACCATTTTGTTAAAAGTAGTTCAAAGATCATATAACAAAAACTCCCTTACGTATGGTTATTTCGTTAAAAATAGTTCAAAGATCAGATAAGAAAAACTCCTGTGTCGACACAACCCCCGTTCAGGGCCGGGGCAGGCGTTGTAAGTATTGCTCTGGGGGAATATATGGTTCTTATGGAAGGCATGCTCGTATAAACTTCAGTGGGGGTTTATTTGAATGGAAATCAAAAGTTGTAGTTCATTTTCTCAGAGTGAAAAAAGATCAGAGGGCAACTAGCTCCTCCCGCCCTCCACGCCTTTGGGTGTATCGGATGGATAAACCCATCCGATAAAAATTTCAGGGGAGCATTTTGTTAAAAATAGTTAAACCATCAGATATTAAAACTCCAGGGTCGATACAACCCCCAGGGCCCAGGAATAGGTGTTGTAAGTTATACTCTGGGGATATATATGGTTCTTATAGAAGGGATATTCGTGTAAACTTGAGAGAGGGCACATTTGATTGAAAATAGAAAGTTCTAGTTCATTTTTAAAGAGTCAAAAGAGACCAAAGCTTAATCTAGTCTTCCCAGGCCCTTTTTCCCAAACCCATCCGATAAAAATTTTGAGATAGCAATTTTGTTAAAAATAGTTCAAAAATCAGATAATAACAACTCCGAGGTTGACACAAACACATTTTTTCAATTTTATATTGTTACTTGGATATCAGTTTTGATACTATGATGAATATTTTTTTTTTTTTTTAGGTTTTATTTTGAAACAATGAATTTTTAAAAACTCAAATTTTTTTCCAATAAAAAACGAACAAAAATTAATTAAAAAAAAATTTCCTAAAAATAAGTTTTTCAAATAAAAGTAAAGGCCATTTTAAACTTAAGCTCAGCAGATACAAATACCTTTTAAAATTCAAACTCAAAACAATCACCACAAACAAGAGTTTGGGTATGACCTCCTTCTCTCACTGTAAAAGTCTAAAACCTAATGCGTCATTGGTGCTTTACTGAAAACTATATGCGTCTTGAGCAGTCTTGAAAAGTTTAGACAACATCAAATTGAATATTTGATGTATAATGATAATAATTGTTGAAAGATCCATCAGTTCAAGAATTTATTTCACTGTAATTGTATTTTTATTTTCAATACTGTAAGAACTGAAAAAGAAAATATTTGTAATATAATCCGTTTTCAGTTAAGCGCAGGGTGACCAGACGTCCCGCATTGTGCGGGACAGTCCCGGATTCCGCAACCTCGCCCTGCATTCGAAAACGTCCCGCAAAATGTCCTGGTTTTTTAAAAAGATTCAAAAAGATTAAAACATTTTTAGATTAAAAAAAAAATAGAATTACTTTAATAAGTTTAATATTTTTTCCCATATATTCACGTTGCCAACAATTCTCTTCAAAATTCCTGTGACTTATTGCCGACCGACATTGAAAGCGTGATTGTGAAAATTTATGGTCACTTTTACATTTACACCGTTCGTACGGAAAAACTGAAGGACGTTTGTGAAGAAAATAACGTGATGTATAAGAACTTACAATCGACGACGCGAACAAGATGGCTTTCACTTTTTCCAGCTATTGAAAGAGTTTTACAATTATTTGAACCACTCAAAAACTATTTCGTCAGTTACAAAAGTCCAGCAGCCTTAGTAACATTCTTTACGGATCCTACGTCTGAAATTTATCTATTCTTCGTTCACAATCGAGCCGCAATTTTTCAATCCGCTATTAAAAACATGGAAGGCGATAAAACAACAATAATGGAAGTGGCAAAAGAGTTGAAAAATGTACTTTTGAAATTCAAGTCGAGAGTCATTTATTTATCGATGCTGATTTGTGGTAGTTTCGAGCTTGGTAGATTATTTGATTTTATTTTTGCTCATTTCTTGTTAGCATGAGTTATTTGCTCTTCTATAAGAAACTTATTTTGTGGAAAAAGTTATTTAAATTCATATATTTCTGTTTTATATCGACGGAGACACTTCGAGGAAATAAATATTGTACTTTAAACCATTCCGTTTTTTATGAATTTACAGTTTTGACTTTTATGCTTATGCCTATGCTGGAGAAAAATTTTCAGCAATTTTTAACAACATACACCATTTTAAAAATCTGGACACAAATAGTACTGTTTAACTTGGTTTCATACCTCCTCTAGTTGACCTGAAAAGGAAACCTTGATCCCATTCGCAAAAAAATTTGTTTACTTTCTTTGATTGCTTTGATACACTTACACTATTTTGATTTGGTTAAATTTTAAGAGCAGAAATAGCCTCGAAAGTTTGAATATAATACCCTCAGTCGTTCTTGGGATGCTGCTGAGATGCCTTATTGGGAATTAGCATTATCACAGTGCAATTTGGTTTAATCCTGAGGTAAAATTTAGTTTTTAAACATAATGGGCAAATGGGAGGGTGGGAGTGGAAGGGGTATTAGTAGCCCTCCAATCACTTTCGACTATTAAAAAGGGCATCAGCCCATTCTATTTTTAATCGAATGAGCCCCTCCAATCACTTTTGACTATTAAAAAGGACACTAGCCACTCCAATTTCCAATCGAGTGAGCTCTTTTCTAGGCTTCTACGACGAATCCTTTGTTACAAAGTGCCCGGGTATGGAGAAAAAAAAACAACACATTGTGCCCACATTGTTCTTTACTTAGGCAGCACTAGCGCGCTGCGTATGAAAAGGTGGGTGTGAAAGGGGGGTTAGTTACCGTCCAATCACTTTCAACTATTAAAAAGGGCACTAGCCCTTTGAATTTCCAATCAAATGAGCCTTTTTTGAAGTTTCTATGACAACGCCTATAAAAACGTTATATGCCCCCAGGCCATAACTTAAAACCCTTGCCCTGAGGGTTGTGGGGGAATGTCCTCCTCAAAAACACATTTTCTATCTGGAAAACAACTACGCTGAACAAAATGGCTGTCTCAAAATTTTGATTGGATGTGTTTTTGGGGGAACGATGGGCGTGGGGGAGTGCATTTGCCTTCTGATCACTTTCGACTAATAAAAAGGGCACTAGCCCTTTGAATTTCCCATCGAATGAGCCTTTCTTGAAGTTTCTACGACAATGCCTTCTATAAAAAAAAATTATATGCCCCAAGGGCATAACTTAAAACCATTGCCACGGGGGTTGTAGGGGAGGGTCCTCCTCAAAAATATATTTTCTATCTAGAAATCAACTACGCTGAAGAAAATGGCTATCTAAAAATTTTTATTTGATGTGTTTGGGGGAATGATGGGCGTGGGGGGGGGGGCTAGTTGCCCTCCAATCACTGTCGACTATTAAAACGGGCACTAGCTCTTTGAATTTCCAATCGAATGAGCCTTTTTTGAAGTTTCTACGACAACGCCTTCGATGAGAACACCATACACCCAAAGGGCATAAATTGAAACCCTTGTCCCGAGAGTTGTGGGGGAGTGTCCTCCTCAAAAAGATATTTTCTATTAAGAAATCAACTACGCTGAACAAAATGGCTATCTCAAAATTTTGATTGGATGTGGTTGGGGGAATTATGGGCGTGGGTGGACTAGTTGCCCTCCTATAACTTTCGACTATTAAAAGGGCACTAGCTCTTTGAATTTCCAATCGAATGAGCCTTTTTTGAAGTTTCTATGACAACTCCTTCTATAAAAACCTTATATGCCCCCAGGGCATGACTTAAAACCCTTGACCCGAGGGTTGTGGGGGAGTGTCCTCCTCAAAATGATATTTTCTATGCGGAAATCAACTACGCTGAACAAAATGGCTATATCAAAATTTTGATTGGATGTGTTTGGGGGAATGATGGGCGTGGGGGGGGGGGGGAGTGCTAGTTGCTCTCCAATCACTCACGACTATTAGAAAGGGCAATAGACCTTTGAATTTCCAATCGAATGCGCCTGTTAAGAAGTTTCTAGGACAACGCCTTCTCTAAAAGTATTATATGCCCCCAGGGCACAACTAAAAACCCTTGCCCCGAGGGTTGTGGGGGAGTGTCCTCTTAAATAACTTATTTTGTATGTAGAAATCAACTACGCTTAACAAAATGGATATCTCAATATTTTACTGGGCTGTGGTTATGGGAATTATAGGCGTGGGGGGGGGATAGTGTCCCTCCAAATACTTTAAACTGTTTAAAAGGGCATTAGCCAATCCAATTTCACATCTAATAAGTCCTTTTCGAAGTTTCTACGACAACTCCTTCGATACGAAGTGCCCGTGTGGAGAAAAAACACATTGTGTCCACATCGTTCTTTACTTAGGCAGCGCTAGCGCGTTGCCTATGATTTACTTCTACTATTCGTATAACATCGGGAATGATAGTCATCCCTGAAAAAAGGCACTCCCCAAAATAATTATTAGGAGGGAAATAGTCTGAAATATTAAAAATGGTCATCATTTCCACGGCTTTCACGGTGATTCTTTTAAACAAATATTTTATTTCTCACATTTAAATCTGGGCACAAACAAAGCCCAAGGTAGCCCATGTCCCTTCAAATCCCCCCTGCTAATGCTAGTATGCATATGAATGTAATCTTGCATTTTACAGAAAAAGAATTTCTGCAACAAGAAGGGGCTATAACGCCGTAGCATCTATATTACAGTCTTAGATAAAAACCTTCCTGGGTTTGAAGAGGGGCAAGGGATAGAATTTTACCCTCCCCCAAACTGAACACCCGGTATTCTTGTCCAATCCAGAATACACTCAAGAAGTGAAGTTAGGTTAATCCTAATGAAATATACAAAAATATGATGAAAATATAATACTTTAGTAACAAATGTATGGAAACTACAACAAAGATTTATGGAAAGCAGGCCATCCACAACGCATTATATTAAACACCTAAAATAACCTAATCTAACTGAAATACCAACTCTAAATATTAAATATTTAATTAGAATATAACTACAACGTAGTTTATCTCAGTAAACCTAAGCTAATTAATTGTCTTCGGATACATGATGGTAAACTGGTTTTTCGCTGATTCAACTGACCAAACTTCTCGAGTGTGTTCTGGATTGGACGGGAGTACCGAACGCCCTTTCATATTTACATAAAGTCTATATTTTTCCCTCAAAAACATGGGAATAAACATATATGTTTGGAAGTTTTAAGCCCACGTTCCCCCCCCCCATTAAAAACTACCAGCTCTCCTCCCCAATAGCTAAAGCGCAAGTATACACATCTGCACATAATTTTATCAACCCTAAAATGAATCAAATTAGAGAACTGAATTTTTAAGTTCATGTCTGTGTTAACACAAACGTAAATCGGCGTATGTTTTGAAACAGGGATAAATAGAAAAAGAGCGGGGGATGGATCTAAGTATGAGTCCTTCACGCGGCAAAAAGTGGAAACGTATTTAATAATCCATATTTTGCGACCTGTCAACATTTTGTTTTCCTTAGTCAAAACTTTCGCGCTGGAGAAAACCTATGAGGGTTTGCGGTCACGCGTAAAAGTCCACGTAACTACTTACCTATTAACTCAACTATTTACTTAAACCTCAACTTTTCAATTAAAACTATTATAAATAAACCAAAAATAAATAAACTATAACCTATATATGTGAAATAAAATAGATAAATATATAAATAACTGAATTAAAAATAATAATTGGTAAATAAAAATATAAAAAAGAATAATAACAAATCAAGTCTCCATCACTCTTCAATACTCAACTTCAACACTTCAATACTCAATTCTCAAGTCTGTTTGATATCGACTACACGCATCTGTAGAAACAAATGCAACACTGAGTGGTATAAATGCTACTGAAATTGGACAGCAAAATATATAATTTTCTGGTCCTTTTAAATTCACTCGCTATCTCAAAATTCTTAATTGACAGTTTTTTTCCTCTTTGAGGCAAAATTGTTGTTTCGTTCAACGGAATGGCAAAACCCATCACATTGCTACGATATAATCTTTCCTTTTTTGCTACTGAAAGAGGGCACTAGAAATTATAATTTCCATTAAAAGAACTTTCGAAGACCATTGGCTCGATAATCACTCTCAGAAAAAAAACCATAAAATTTTGTATTCTTAAGATCGGGGCTTGAAGGCTCTGCATTAGTGTTTTCTTATAGATATGGTGAATTTGACGGTGTAATTTTCGTCAAGATTATGTGCCCTTCTAGGGGTGTTTTGCCCTTTTCTTGTGATTAGATCACAAGAAAATCTTTTTAAGGCTAAGCTTTTGGGGGTTGCATTAAATTTAATAAGATTTTTCGTATTTAAAATCCGCACAAAAAGTTGATTTTTTTGACATTCGTATATACATGAGCGTAGAGAGGGGGGAGGGGCAGCTGTTCCCCTAGAACTTCAGATTTACGCTAGATATGACTGAGAAAGCAGATGGTTGGAAAAGTAGTTGAAGAAAGGTAGATGCCTAAAAAAGTAGTTGACAAAGGTAGATGGTTGAAAAAGCTGGAAATAAACAGCTGGAATGACAAAATAAAAGTCTAACAAGAAGCAATTATCCGTAATATCTTGGAATTTTTAGCTCTAATCCAAGAAGATTAATGCTGAAGCTTATTGATGATTTATAGTTTTTGGTGATTATTTATTAATAAAGATTTCATAGGTATGATAGAACTTGCTGGGAATGCTAGGTTTTGTGAAATGCCAGTATAACTTCAGCTCCCCCTCCCCCTAGACAAGAAGCTACGCACGCCCATGCGTATATATTGCTATCAAACTACTTTTCTTGGAATTCAGCAGCTATTAGAACGAGCCACTCTTTGCTTATATTTCGTTACCAAATACCATATGAAGCATGGACCAGGTATTAAGGCATTCCACGGAGGCATTGTAATATTTATTACGTGGGATTTACACTGCCAAATTAGTATGTGATCCAAAGATTGTTGTGGCCCAGGTAAGCACCCACTGGGGCCAGGCATTAAGACAACCCCTATCTGTGGTATTTAAAGAAAAATAAAACTATCACAAAAAACAACGTTGACCCAATGACCCAATCGATACAGTAGAGTGGCAAGCCAAGCAATGCCACCAATTCACAAAAATTTAGAGGAGGGGAGGATTTTCTTTAACTAAAAAGGGAAAAAATATTAGATGTTACCTACATAGGAATTCTGTCAAGAACATGCCACATGCCGTACTAATTTCGGAAACAGAATACAAAACCATATGCTGTTTGTATGTCAAAGTGTAATTTAGCAATTGACAATTAGGACTGATTGGTTAATATAGATTTGGAGGAGTGGCAGTTCCATCATATTGTAGGAAGATTTTGAGCAGAAATAGGAATATTCTTCTGTTTACTTGCACAGAAGGAGGGGGGGGGGCTCCTAAAAGACGGGATTTTTTCTAAAAGAAAAAAATTGCTCTCTCGAATGTTACAAAAATTTGATGTAAAAACTATTTTTTTTTGTATTACAGCCTAAAGGGACTTACAATCTTTTGTACAGGGTTATGTGATGCCTGGTTCTCATCGAGCGTAAAATTTATTTCTGCAATGTAAATT
This sequence comes from Artemia sp. Qi Xiang Cuo, assembly GCF_049724085.1. Taxonomy (NCBI): domain Eukaryota; kingdom Metazoa; phylum Arthropoda; class Branchiopoda; order Anostraca; family Artemiidae; genus Artemia; species Artemia sp. Qi Xiang Cuo. Next base: position 95,257,043 of record NC_142794.1, on the reverse strand, counting down.
TGCCACGAAAATGCAGAACAACTGTCATTTTTTTGTAATTTTATCGTAAGCACAAGAAAATTTTTGCATGAGATCAAAATCAAAGTTTTTGGTTTCTTTGCAGTCGGATTCTAATATATAAAGTTCTTTTAAAATGCTACGAGGCAGCCTAAGCAAAACTCAAAAGGGAAAATGTCACTTGATTTGCATATACATTTTGTCAGATTTAATACCATTCAAAGCACAGTTTATAGAATTAGCAGTATGATCATACCCTATCTCACCCATTATAAAAACCCGGACCAAGGTGCGAGTGCTCCAGAGAACGTTTTTGCAGATATAACATAAGCGGCATTAGATCTTTTCACGGGTAGACAAGTCAGATTTCTCTTGGACATGAAAGAAGTGGAAACCCGCTATTACGAATAATGCACTTTGTAACCATTTTTCATTGATTGACGGAAACAGACTAACCCGCTAATGTAGAAATAAGTGGGAGGAGCTTTTTGTTCGTACCGAGAATGAAGACCAGAAATGATCTGTGATAAAATTACTGGATAATTCTATAAACTGTGATTCAAAGTGAGAGCTAAGGCAAAAGTTACTTTTAAAAAATGCTCTGCATTTAATTTTTAATTGCAATATTTTTTCAAAAAAAACAAACAAACAAGATCTCATGACTTTTCATATATCATAACTCTCACGCGCAATTTATATTGGAAATTACTCATGGATGGTTCAGAATTCATATCAGATTGTCTCTAACTTGCGCAATTAAAAATTATATGGCAGCAGTGTTCAAATATTACAGCAGATTCTCAAAATTCCTAGAAGTTAAACGTTGAAATGGCACACGTTTCTGGAATTTTAGTTGGCAATTAATCAAGCTATCTTTATTAAAATTCGAAACCCGTTAACCACCGAAAATAAGTATTTTACCTTATACGTCAGAATTATTTCTCAGTAGCCTATAGTTTCCTGTCCTTTGATTATAGCCTGTGATTATTCCTGCATGCTGCGTTATATCACATTTCATCTCTTTGGTAGAATCGCAATGACAGAAATGCTTTCTTTGGTTGCAGAGAATTTACAATAGAAAATGTAATTAAAATGTGGAAAAATATGAAAAATCAAGGCAAAATTTTGAAAAAATCGATTGATCCGCAAATTTCTCGCTAAGGGACACAACAACTCTCTAAATGTACAAGACTCCTTGCTTACACTTTCAGATTTTACTTTTCAGACCATGGTTAAGCTAATTTTCTAAACGCGATTGAAATTTTCTAATGCCAATGTTTTTAGATCTCTCGTCAATTCTTTTCCTGAAAAATCTCATCGGCTTACATAAAACCATAACATTTGTGGACATACTGTTATTAAATATGTCCCTACCTAACAGGAGAATCTTACAAATCAAAATTCCAATGTATAAAGCACACGAAAAGTGACGTTAAAAAAGATGCTATAAACGATGTTTTGGGTGTAAAGAAATTAGTTCGGTCGCATCATTTTATGCAATTTAATAGCAAAAACCAGGTATGCACATAGAAAGAGATGAATTTCATCCCCAACCCCCTCTATGAAAGAAAAATACATACTTTTTGACAATGTCTATAATTTTTCCTAATGGTAACAATAAACGACGCGAAATAAGGTTTGTAAAAATTAATTTGGTTTGGAAGGTGGTGAGGGGGAGGGTAAAATTTGTAAGAACACAAAAGATGTAAATTATATGAAAAATACAAAACAATAGTAAGGCTGTGGTGATTCAAAAAGCGGTATACAAATTTATAAGAAGAGAGGAATAAAAAAAGGTGAACCTTCTATGTACATGGAACGAGATAACCTCCAGACCCCACGCCCCCTAAAAAATTATTATTATGTGCTTTTGTATATCATTTGTTTTGATTGTAACGTATAGTTATGTTCTCAAATGTATTCGAGTCAGACAAGCCTATAGGTTTTCTTTCAGAATGGGTGAAGTGGGTCGAAGTATATAAAACACAAAAAAGTAATTTTTATGGAGAATACACGAGCTCATAGTAAATAAGAGATAAGGGATAACTTTCTGTTATTCTATAGTGCTTTAGTTTTGAAATGGTCTAGGCAAGGTTTGATCAATCACATAATTTCTTTAGAGACAAACCTGATTGTAGTCAAGTCATTCGGAATTTAAGATAATCAGCTATAAACTGGTATGAACCTTTTTTGGGTTCTAGGCGTATAACCCCCCTCCTCCCTAAAATACCCCTAGCGAAAATACCTTCCGGAAAACACTCCCTCCGGAAAATAGTACCCCTCCCCCTATGGAAAATATCCCTTTGAAAATACTTCCTCGCTGAAAAGAAATTATTCCCAAAAATTTACTCCCCACTGAAAATCCTCCCCCTGCAGAAAACTCCCCTGCGAAAAATTTCCGTATGTTTCCCAATAACAAATACTATCTCTAAACAATGGACAAATTACAAAACTTAAATTACAAAACTTCTACAATGCGATTCTCTTATTGTTTTGTAGTTTGGGAGGGAGGGAGATACCTCAAAGGGTTCATTTTAATGCCAAAACATCCCAGCTCTCATTGAGCCATCAGATAAATACAGAATTAGTTTAAGCGAGAGACGTGGGGAGGGTGGGGGAAGAAATTGATGTATGATCCCGTGGACCGTAGCCAGTATTTTCTTGGGGGGGGGGGGGGTCAGGAGGGTTTAGTACAAAAGAAGCTTTAAAAACGCACAAAAAAACGTGAAATTGATATCTACTCCCTTATGATTTCTGGGAATATTTCTTGTCTACGCTGTTATTATGAAAGTAAAGAGTAACATTAAACCCCAAAATCAGCAGAATTTATTTTGTATAGGTGAGGAAATGCCTCATCCTCATCCACAGCTCCATCTCATGGTCGCATAAACTTCGGAGGGTGTTCATTAGATAAAAAATTGAGAGTTCAAGTCCCTTTTTTATAAGTCAAAAGTGGGATATTTTCCGAGGAAAGATTTTCCGATGAGGGTATTTTTCTATTTCCAAAGGGGGGGGGCGGTTTATTTCCCGCGGGGTGTTTTTCGGAGGGTTTTTTTCCACAGGGCGGTATTTTCCCCGGGAGGTGTTTTCGGGAGGGGGTATTCTCCTCGAGGGGGTATTTTTCTGTGTGTGTGGGGGGGGGGAGGGGGTAAACGCCGGCCAACCTTTTTTATGACACCTTAAAACTTTTTTCTATACCTGCGTATCGTAGGGTGTCCGCGACTATAGATTTCAACGGTCAAAGGTGAAAAAAAGTCAATGTTTTGAACTTTTTTTGCAAATATTTCGGTTCCTGTGGGTTCTATGCTATTTATTAAAAATATAGTAGAAGACTGAATTCTCTACAATTCTTGTTTTAGTTTTTTTTGGGGGGGGGGGGGGCTCGTTCAACCGTTTTATAATAGAATATTATGTTTATCTAAATATTACTCAAGATTAACCGGTAAACCAGATCAAAAACATAGATTTAAGATACCATATTTTTATTACTATATCTTTAAAATACCAGATAGAAACCATATTTAAAAACTTTGCTTTAGTTACAATACTTTAATTTAAGTATCATTAACATTTTAATGATACTTTCATTCATACTAATTATATTTTAAGTAAAAATTAACCATATACATCTTCTTTCAAATCCTTAAACCTACAAATTCTTTCACAACGTTAAAATTTATACCTGGTAATTATACGAACCCCAATTATATAGCATGAACCTTCTATTTATTATGGTTGCAGCGGTACCTGCAACTTAGTAAAGAATGGACCACGGCCCATAGTTACCAAAAGTTAAAAGAAACGAGTTTTTAATAAAAACTATTAATAAAATATATAGTTTTTAATAAAAAGTTTTTAATAAAATAAAATAGTTTTTAATAAAAACTATTTTAAAAAATAGTAATAATGTGTCTTCTTTTTTTCCTTTAATACTAGTTTGGCACTGAAACATCATAGAGTAGGGAAATCACCATACTAGGCTACTATGACTGACCCCTTTAATTTTTTAGTGGTAAAATCAGCAACTAGCATTCTATTTTTAATACCTTCCCAACCCAAGCAAAACTTCGCAGCTTTATTGTTTATCATCCGCCCTACTCCCTACTTAGGCATCCCATCCTTCCTGACTGAGTAAATTCTCATACATAGCACTAATAACTTTAATGTGTTTTTCTGGTATCAAACAGTTCGTGGTAACGAGCTGTAGGTATGGAGCAATCCGACTCAATGGTAACCGAAACTCTAAAAAACGGAATTTTGAAACCAATAGATAAATCATAGGAATCGGATTTTTATGCTGATTTCAAATATAAAAGTTTCATTTAGTCTTATCTGTCCAAAAGTTACGAGCCTGAAAAAATTTGTCTTATTTTCGAAAAAAAGGGAAACACCCCCTAAAAATCACAGAATCTCAATGAAAATCACACCATCAGATTCAGCATATCAGAGAACTCTACTGTAGAGATTTCAAGCTCCTATCTGCAAAATTGCGGAATTTATATTTTTGGCTAGAAGAAAGATCACGAATGCTGGTTTATTTATTGTTTTTTCTCCAGGGGTGATCATATCGACCCAGAGGTCCTAGACTATCGCGAGAGGGCTCGTTCGAGCGGAAATTAAAAGTTCTAGTGTGCTTTTAGGTGACCAAAAAATGGAGGGCAACTAAGCCTCCTCCCCCGCTCATTTTTCCCAAAGTCACCGGATCAAAATTTTGAGATATCCATTTTGCTCAGCACAGTCGAAAAATCTAATAACTATGTCTATGAGGATGACTTAATCCCCCACAGTCACCGAAGGAAGGGCTGCAAGTTATGAACTTTGCCCATTGTTTGCTTATAGTACTGGTTATTCGGAAGTATACAGACGTTTTCAGAAGGATGTTTTTGGTGAGGGAGGGGGATCAAGGGTTACTTGGGAGGATCTTTCCATGGAGGAAGTTTTCATGGGGGAAGAGAATTTTTCCATGAAGGGGGCACCAGATTTTCCAGCATTATTTTAAAAACGATCTGAAATTAAGTAAAAAACACAAGTTTTTTCTACTGAAAGTAAGGAGCAACATTAAAACTTAAAACGAACAGAAATTATTACGTATATTAGGGGGTTCGCCCCCACTTTGATACCTCGCTCTTTACGCAAAAGTTTTTTAGTACTTTCAAAATAGCTATATATTCTAATTAAACGGCCTTTGTGATTCAGGGATCATCCTTAAAGAATTAGAACAAAATTCAAACTTTTAGCGTAAAGAGCAAGGTATTGTCGAGGGGCAAATATATACCTAATATACGGAATAATTTATGTTCGTTTTAAGTTCTAATGTTGCCCCTTACTTTCCTTTGAAAAAAAAATGTTTTTTTATTTAATACCATACAGGGATAGGACTTTCGCTAAGCTATTCTATTGGCTGAATCAAACGATTGCTCATAATCAATAAAGATGGAGACTAGGGGGTTTGATCATTCAGGCATTTGTCAGCTATTTATTTAAGAACAAATATTAGGCCGCCGCATCCTCTCCCCTTTCTAAAACCCCACTATTCTTCTCTTAAATTTTTTTTAAGCGAACGGCTTTCTTTTTTTTTTTAATGATGCGCGTGATAATAACAAGATCCATAAAAAAAAATGGGTGTCTAGACTTTTTTTTAAGTGGAAAGTGATTGGAGACCAACCGGTCCCTATCCTAGAACCGTTTTTGATATCTGGTCCTCTTGTTACCCCTTAGGACACCTGATCGACAATTTGACGTACCTAATTTGTACTTTCTTTGTGACTGATCAATTTTGTGTACATGGGAATTTTCCGCGTGGGAATTTTCCGGAGGCAGGGAAAAAAATCATTTTAATTTTTGAGACATCATCTTTCGCTGTCGCCCAAATTTCCTCTCTTTACAATTTTTATATCAATCGCCTAATAAATATATTTTTGCAGGGGTTTAAAAATACGATTAATAAAAACATAACAGGATATTAAAATGCAAAGAAAACATAAAATTAAAGTAACAAAATTCAGTTTAGCTTGCTTGTCCAGCGAGTGAGTCTTTTACCATCCAGCTTGATTATCCCTCTGCATTAGACAGATTTCTGAATAATGGCACCTGCTCTTTGCAGGGACTCCCAAAATCCTTGTGGCACAACTCTAAAGATGGAAATAGGGCCCAAGGAACGAGTTACGGCAGTAATTGAGCAACTTTAAAACCTATCAGGGATAGATTTAACCCAGCGTCAATGGATGTTTTCATCAAGTACTCTCACTATCCTATCTCCGACAATTCATCTGTGTTTGTACCGCAATTTGCCAAGCCAATAGGACAAACTCGCGGAAACATCCTATAGTCGGGTTACCGGCAATATTGCTTATTTGATCTGGAATTGAGAGTTCTAGTCCTCTTTTTAAAGTCGAAAGTGGCTGGAGACCAACCAGCCCCTGTCCTAGAACTTTTTTTTTATGTCTGGTCCTTTTGTTAACCCTTAGTACATCTGATCGACACTGAGGTACCTATTCTGTACTTTCTCTGTGGCTGCTCAATTTTGCGTGCGGGGAAATTTTCCGATGGGGGTGGGGATTTTTTGAGAAGCGAATTTTCCGCAGGGAGATTTCCCGGTGGTGTATTTTCCACGGGGAAAACGCCGGCCCCCATCTTATTTTACCTGAGCTCAATATTCAAAGCTGAGACTAAAAAGCTGAGTAGAAGTAAGATATAGGCTACTATATGTATATACTTCTACTGTGATTCGCACAAGCTTAACTGAGTGCTGATTCTAAACAATATAAAAATATAACTTGACGCCTTTTTTGTATCTTTATGAACTTGAAACTCGGTAGGATCTTAAACTAATTCAGTGACAGGTGTTAATTTAGTGACCATTTTTCAAAGCATTTTGATACGGATTAAATGTTTTATGATCTACTAACCTAGTTTCAGAATATTTATTTATTTTTTGAAGAAATAGATTTTTGCACTTAACCCGGTTTCACTTTAAGTGTGCCAATCCGTTTCAACCCACGTAACCCTAATTGACATGCAGAAGAGTGGCGACCATTGGTTAGCATTCGAAAAAGCTTAATTAAATTTATTATTCTATATAAGTTTAATTAAATTAAAAGATCTGTACACAAGTTTTCAGACATTTAGCCCACGTAGAGCATTGGATCTATTCCCGGTAAAGTGGTGAGGCACAAAAGACAGTATATTCATCAACGTTGTTAAAATAGTGCATATTCAATATCGTGGGAATGACTATAGGGATCGAATTAAAAATTCCAGGGAGTAACTTGGAAGGTCAAAGGAATTCAAAATATCACGTTTGGCGAAAGGGATAAAAATAGCGACGAAGACCACACTGCCTTTCCGTAACAAACAACAAAAGCACGAAGAACAAAAGGGAAATCTTTTTGCAAGACAGTGGAGATAATTTGAATGAATATTTCGGCCCTATTTTCGTCTCGCTTATGGAAAGCAATTGACCAATGATATCTTTTATTTTATTAATTTAGGCAAAAAACACGCTAATATCATTAACCAACAAAAATTCTTGGAATCTTGCAAAATTGAAAATCTTATTCACAAGTCTGTAAGATTCAGATTACACTTAAATACCCGGAAAGAAGAGCAATTTGCTCGCACACTACAATTAAAAACATTAACACACATCATTAAAGACAAAAAACCAAAAAAGATACACGATTTCCTCTGAAGGAAAATCTTTAGAAACATTTTTATATCAAAATTTGTCCTCTGTTGATTTTAGCCAGGTTGCTAGATTGGAAAAAAATTTTAAATCATGATTTCCGCTTATCAAGGGAACGACTTATTAAGAAATTGGAAAACCTACGATATGAATTTTCGAGGAATAGCCCTACTTACACACCAAGATTCACTCATGGACCGGCTGTTGTTAATCTATCCTCTAGATCGCTTGAACCAAAGGAAATTCAAATTCTCGAAAAAGGTCAAAATTCTCTTTTTTTCCAAAACATTTCCCTTTGGCAGATTTAATTTCCCCTCTGGAGACCCCTGTGCACAAATTTTATCCATCTATTTCGAACTCAGATGAAGTTAGGGTTAGTCTTATAGATAACCTTTACAACAATAAAAAAAAAAGGCTAATTCTCCCGCCACTAAAAAACCAGATAATTTGTTTGACCTAGAAATACTATCTAATCTCCGTAAAGATTCACCATTATTATAACTAAAGCAGATAAAAGCAATTCTCTGGCTGTCATGGATACGACAGATTGCGACAGT